>NW_007577941.1:515037-629150 GCF_000690725.1 Stegastes partitus | reverse complement strand
GCGTAGGGCGAGGACCCGTCCATCGCCGCTTGCGGCTTTAATTCACATTCTTGTTTGTGTGGATGGAAAAAAAACCCAAAAAACTTACATCTGCGCAAGTGGGAAGTCTCCAGACACGCCTGCACCTCCATATACCTGGATGGCACAGTCCACCACCTTACAGGCCATTCTGGCTGCTGCAACTTTGATCATAGCAATCTAGGGAGCAGGAACAGTGATGAAAACAAGAGTTTTTCCAAATCCATAAAATACACTCAATTTTGAGCAGGCTTTATGTATGTGGTGTCCACACAGGAACAGCTGCAAAATAGAGGACTGAAAACAATCAGTTTCCATAATAACAGCCTTGATATGAGCGTCTGGGGAAAAAAAATGTAAATGAATCGTGGTAAATATCTCCAAAACTAAACAAGTGTTACATTTTAGGGTAAGAAAGCAGCTCTTTAAGACAAATAAGTTATACTGTGTATGCTGTGTGAAATTAGTATTAAGTTCATCATGAAGACCGTTCTACCTGTTTGCTAGCAACCCGGCTGCCCAGCGTATCCACAGCGTGAGCAGCATGAAGGGTCAGCAGGCGGGTTTGCTCTATCATGAGACGGCATTCTGCTATCCAGTGAGCGACGACCTCCTAAACACAACAGAACGGCAAGGAGAGCACATTTACTCAGGCTGCATTGAAAAATGTGCCCACTAGGTGTCAACAGCATAAAGGAACTCAACACATCCTGCCCCAGCCTTGAAATTAAAGTTGGAGGAATCTCTGGGGTACTACACGTTCACTCACATGTTGGTACAGCTTTTTTCCAAATGTTTGCCTGAAAGCAGCCCTCTGGCAAAGCAGCTCCAGTGCAAACTCTGAGAGGCCGACGGCTCTCATACAGTGGTGCAGCCTGCCGGGTCCCAGTCGACCCTGAGCAATCTCAAATCCCCTGCCCTCCCCTGGAAACAAATACGAGAGGACAGAACCGAGAGACGACAAAGAGTAACACCTTGAGTTACCACAGAAAAGGAAATTTGATCTCCGTCCCAGTGACCTCATTCAGGAAGTTGTTAAGGCATTATCACCTCATCGTCCAGAGACAATAACGAACTGGCTGTATAGAGGTAGCATGCGAAGGAGAAAGGACAAACAAGTGGGAATAGAAACAGAAACAACACAGGCTTTTACCCAGAATCATGTTGGAGACAGGGACGTAGACGTTTTCAAAGTGCACTTCAAAGTGGCCGCCATGGATGGCATCTGAGCACAGAAACAAGGAAAATGGTTAAGTAAGGCCAGGAACTCTCACCTGTTACATCTGTGTGCAAAAAGGCCATATTCGGACAAAATCAATAAATAAATCAATAAACCTACCATCCTGTCCGAACACAGTAAGCGGCCTGACGAGCTTCACACCTGGCGTTTCCATAGGGACGAGGATCATGCTGTGTCGCCCATGTCTAGGACACAAGATTACGACCAAAGCTTTAAAGGAATGACACGTTATACTTCGCCCACAATAACCATTTTCATAAGTTTTTCCATGCTGCTCTCAATTTGATGCAGTTTACAGCCGCAATTGTCAGTAAGAATCTGCAGACTAGTCTCTGCAAACAGGGTTGGGTGTGTGTATGTTGTTAACAGTGCTGACAAAACAAGGAGAAAGTGTATTACATATCTTGGGTGTGGCTGTTTTTCTAAATTTTCTAACAATATTCTTAACGCTGATGAGAGTGAGCTATTAATGAGTGGCAATAACGTGCCATTGAAAAATTTAACTGACATCAATTGTCAAGATTAGATTGATACAAAGCTTTAGGCAGAAATGTCAGGTTGGAGTTAAAATGCAGGTGCGTGCTGGGAAGTGCACCGTGCCCCTAAGCAAAGTCCATTTCAGTTAGAACAGCAAAACAGAGGAAGATTAATGTGAGGAACAAGCCACTAAAGTGCAAAGTAACACAGAGAGGCACAAAGTAACTGATAGAAAACCATAAGAGTGACACTTAATTGGTAAAACGTGAATCCTGGTAACAGAAATCCTGGAACAATAAAACCTGCGGTGACAGACGGGAAACCAGAAGCCTGAACTCTTACGCAAACAGAAAAAAAAAATCCTTGCGTGTTAATTTCCACAAGAAAGACGCATTCATGCTCATATCCTTCGTCATCGGACTGTTCTACTGACCTGCTGCTAACATCCTGAGAGCTGTTCCTGCACATCACGATGGCCACTTTGCATTGGGGATTGCCAGCACCTGGGGGGGGGAACAAAGCAGAAATCCTGTGGTTCATCTGTATTCGTGTTGTGTTGCAGTTTGTGGGCATAACAACCATTCTATGGCCTTAACCATTCTACGACCCGAGTATGGTCGGAAATTATGCGTTGCTTGTTGCGGCCTGGGAAGTGCCCGACATGGATCCAGCCAATGACGGATAAACGACGTGACAGCAGAAACAGCCACAGGTTGATTTACATTTCCTGACTTGGTTTCTTTGACACAGAGTAACTTTGAGTCCGTTATTATAAGCAGACCCTGGCTGCTGGAGATGAGTTGGAAAAAAAAAACAAACTTCTTTTACACAGTGTGATGATGTGAAATGTGTGATGACGGGATCACTGAGTTGTGATAATGGAGAATATTTTCGGTATTTCCTTGGTTGGGAGCCCACTTTGAGCCAAGCCCGTGTGGCCCACGGCACAAACAGAATGACCAAGCTCTTCCTTCCTGTTTAAATTTCTGTCCAACTGGGGGAAAAAAAACTGTCCCCTGAGGACAGGACATATGGACACCAGGCAGCAAGAGACATCAACAGTCTTTGACAATTCACAGCATGAGAATCACAGCGTGCGAGCACTTAAAGTCGATCTGACAGATGTTTAGTCTTTAAACAGAGTCACTGACTGTAGAAATTCAAACAAACAATAACTGATAGTGCGTGCTGTGCAACAACGAGCACGCCGTTTACACTCCACCCATAAACCACATCTAGGAAAGCCCGTTTGGCCCGGGGGCAGGTTAGGTTTTCCTCAGAATCCTTACATAACTCCTATGGTCCATGACACAAGGTGAGCCCTGCTGTCATGCCCGTACACGTCTTGTAATCGCAGGAATGAAAATTTACCTTCCCAGCCCACTAATCAGTCTTCCAGAGAACGTGACATCCAAACATTGCATGCTGTTGACTTCACAAAAAAAAACAGTCACATCAGGGTTCCAAACAAATGCTCTTATTCGTTGCCAGCTGAGTCTGACTGAAAAGAATTTAATGGAGGCATTTTGTTGTTTGTTTACTTTGTGTTCTCTAACCCATTTGTTTGTTGATTTGACTGAATATATTTATAGGCGATGCATTAAGTGAAAGAATGTGAGACAAAGAAGGGATATTAAAAAAAAAAAAACAAGTCTGACATTTCTGAGGAAACAGAAATAAGGAAACAACATTCAGAGGAAAACCCCACAAAACCAAAATACAGTTCATAAATTTGAAGTTTCAAACACAAGAGTCTACTCCACTGGATTTGTGTTAATGTGAGGCTGGTAAACAATGCACACAACCCACTACAACAAACCAGTAATGGCTGCATTCCAGTAAACCACACTAATCACTGTAAGCTTGTTAAATTGGCCAAAGATTACCCGTCTCTTAGGTCAGATGTTATTTCATATCCTTCTTTTATCCATTTTTCTTCTTTACACAGGCATAAACAAAGAGCTGTCAGCTGGGCACTCCTTGTCTGACAAAGACTAGAAAAATCTAAAGTTTCTCTTTGTACCGTAGTTGTTGCAACACAGCATACAGATTATAAAGAACCTAAAGAATTTATATCCATCTCTGCCAGCTGTCCGGAAACATGACCCACACGCCAACAGAGAGAGAGAAAAAAAAAAAGGCACACACAAACACACAAAAGCCTTCGGAGCTACGTGGAGAAGCGACATGCTCCTCTGGTGTCAGCAGTGGAGGGAGTTGGGCGGGCTGAAGCGCACATTAGTCACTTCAGTCCTGAGTACATGCAACTACTCTCCTCAGGATACACAACAACTATCTCTGCTTCATTAAAAAAAAAAAAAAAAAAAAAAAGGATTAATACCAACTTCACAAATCTCACCAGAAGAACAGAAACATGGTAAGAAACTTTATTATCACATTTTTAACTACTTTTCTTGTATCTAACGCGACAACCTGCTGACAGAGTTGTACTTGTATATGAATTGATAAAAGGACCTTACGGTTTTTAATCATATTGTTCAATTTAAATCAATAAACTAGCTAACAACATTTCACATATATATATTTGTGCCCCGTCATGCAGAGTGTTGTCCTTTGCTCACTTCAGTGATACCAGTCAAAGTCCTGCTTAGGGATATTTTATGACATTATAGGAATTACAGTAAGGTAACGATAACAAGCTAAACGTGTCCTCGCTGCTTCTCTAACGTTGTTGTTTTATGTTTACTTCTTTGTGTTTGTCTCCTTAGCGCTTTGCTTGCTTAATTTAAAACAGTTTCCTGAAGTGATTGATTATCACTGTAAGCACTGTTAGTCTGAGTTACACCTCAACTGTCACAATCACTTTCGCTTTACTCAAATTATTTTATCTAGTTTTTTTGTTGTTGTTGTTGCAGAAAATCAATAAAATCTCTTACCAAGGGTGAAATGTCATTCCTCGGCAAAAAAAAATTAATTTAATTGAGAAAACAGTGGCTAAATGTAATATTATGTTTTTCCAATGCTGTGAAAGGTTTCTTTATATCTGTAATATTTGTACAAAGCCTTGAAATCGGTCTGTGTTTCCGTTGGCATCACTTCTATGAGAACATTTCTAATCACTATATTCAACTACTACATTTCAAATACAAATTTATGTCTGTTTCGTGGTTTCAAAACTGCTATTACCAATAATATGTTCTTCTGTATGTGAGAGCATATCACCATCCACAAACCTGCTGCTCTCTCATTCAACTCTCCAGCTGTTGACAGCAGTGAATACTTGAAATATTTCTCACTGTTCCAATGAACATCTGCAGCAGCAACTCCTGCTCCACCCATCTGGGAGATAACGACGTTTTATATAACGAAACCTGGACACTTTTCATAACATGACTCCTGTCATCTTAGCAACAAGTGCAATTTTCCAAAATGATCCTGAGATGCAAAATATGCCAAAGCCATGCCTTGGTCCTGATCCAGGAATTATATCATCTGTCACGTAATTTGTTTTGCTGTTAGAGTCCACAGCTACCTAAATTCCAGCTGTGAGCGAATTGATAAAATCCAAAATATAAGATCAGAATTTCTATGAGATCAGTGTCAGATGAGCATTTTGAACTTAGTCCGACCATTATGCTTCTCACGGGAAAATTAGGTCGTTTTCCAAAGAAATAATGATCCGTGTGAGACAGAAAGAGCATTCATATACACACAGCACTGTATTTGCTAATCCTCAGCTGAAATCTCCATCTGGAGTCAACAGTGGAGGCGGGAGGTTAACAACACAATGGCACTGGATGAAAGTCTGACTTCAATGGGATGTCCTGTTGAAGCAGCACATACCATATACAGTAAAACCAACATCCTGGATTTGAATCTGGCAAGAGACCTTGCACTTGTGTCATCACCATCTCCCTCTCCTTCATACTTTCTGTCGCTTGTGACTTTTAATTTCCTCCTACGGGCAAAATGACATGAATAACAAATGACATGAGCTGTACTCGGTGTTGACGGATCAGAAGAGGTTTACAAGCTGGAAATTTGCTGTTGTACAAAGTGTAGATGTTATCGTTCTGCATTACAGCTTGTACTGCTTTGCATTTTGAAAAGATTTGAAAGACAGATTTATTAGGAATTCCGATATGATCTGCTTTCCTGTGATTAAAGTATCAGTGAAGCAGAAGCTGATATTTCCTGAAGCCTGTAGATCACTCAGCATCTGACAGAATACAAACGAAGCAAATTCTGAAGGTAATTAGAGGCCCTGCAAGCCTCTTGTCTGCTTTTATTTTCCCTCAGAGTTGTGTTCAGTGGGGTTATTCAAGCCCACACACATTTCAGACAGACAGGGCTTAAGCCTTTAGGGAAAGCATGCAAGAGAGATTCCTTCAATGAAGAATAGAAAAACAACTTCCTTTTCCCGTTTCTGCTGAAAGGGAGCCTATCATTTACAAACGCTCTGCTCTTAATCTGTTAAATAACGCAAATTACACATCTACGGCAAATGATTTAACTGATTATACTGCATCACAACAGCTTAAAAAAGTTCTGAGTGAAATGTAATCCCATGTTTCTCTAAAGCGTGCTCTGTTTTGCCTTCACAGGACAAAATGGAAGACTTCTACTACCACGATGACGAAGACGCCAGCTTTAATGACAGCTACGACTACAATTATGAACACAGCATTTGTGACAAGGAAGCGGTGCGCTCTTTTGGTGGCGTCTTCCTCCCAATCATCTACACCCTGGCTCTGGTGGTAGGTCTGGCTGGGAACGCCCTGGTGGTGGTTGTCTACACATCCCGGTTGAGACTACGAACCCTGACGGACGTGTGCATCCTAAACCTCGCCATCTCGGACCTGCTGCTGCTCTTCACCCTGCCCTTCTGGGCGGCTGACGCGGTCCACGGATGGAGGCTGGGAAAGGCCGCCTGCAAGATCACCTCCTTCCTCTACAGCACCAACTTCAGCTGTGGCATGCTGCTGCTGGCGTGCATCAGTGTGGATCGCTACCGTGCTGTAGCCCAAAATCCAACCGGCAGAAATGGGACAGGACCCCGAGCGAGGAGACAGTGGCTCCTGGTGTGTGTCGTGTTGTGGGCTTTAGCCAGCTTTCTTGGCCTTCCCGAGCTCATCTTCTCCACAGTGAAGATCTCCCATCACAGGATCGGCTGCACCCCCGTCTACCCGCACAGCATGGCCCGACCTGCTAAAGCTGCCCTGGAGCTGCTGGAGGTGACCCTTAGGTTCCTGCTGCCTTTCTTGGTCATGGTGATATGCTACTGCTGGGTGGGGCGGGCCCTGACTAAGGCCGTTGGGGTGCGGAGAGACCGAAAGTGGCGAGCCCTGCGCGTCCTCCTCGCTGTGGTGGCTGTATTCCTGCTCACCCAGCTGCCCTACAACGTGGTCAAGCTGTGCCGAGCGATGGACATCATTTACATCCTCGTGACGGACTGTGAAGTCAGCAAGAATCTGGATCGCGCTGTCCAAGTGACGGAGAGCCTGGCGCTCACCCACGCCTGCATCAACCCAGTTCTCTACGCCTTCATCGGGTCCTCCTTTAGGGGTCACGTCCTAAAGGCGGCTAAGCGCCTTGGACAGCGCCTTGGGAGACACCCGACACACGTGAACGAGGAGCCGGCGGTGGAGATTGCGCTTAACACACGCAATCAAACTCAATCCCAGTCCGGTTCCGAAGACCAAGACACCAGCACCTTTACCATTTAAGACTCTAAAATAGATCTATTTCCTTGTAAGCACCTATGCAAACTGTATGTCTACGTATACATATTTGCATACTTGTACTATCATACAGGACAGATATCAATTACTACAGGTATTCTTTTTTAGGGTAATATATATGTACAGTGAGTTTACATGCACTAACTAAACAAAGTATTTTGTATAAATTATGTATTTTGTTAAATAAAAGAACAAAGCTTTTTAATGATGCGCATCTACGCACTTCTGTTGCAATCAAACACAGCTGAAAGTCAAGACGCTCGGAGAACTTTTCTGGTTTTTCACAACGAATCCAATTCAATCGGCACAGTCTTCCATCCATGAGATCATCTGCATCTCATTTTATCACATCTCGTGGCCCGGGTTGGAATAATTGCACAGTGGGTGACCATTGAGTTGAAAAACAATTGGCAAACGAAGACAGGACAACAAACAGCAGGAAGGACCCATTCATGCTATAAAGCCAAGAAAAAGCAGTGCTGAACGTTCCTTTGAGGCCATTTTTCATCCACTCATCTTTTTTGATTTGAATAAACTTGGAACTTGAAAGAGAATACAGTTTGCAGTTAAGTGCAATCCATATTTTTCTCCTTTCAAATTACTCAACGCCACCATATAACATTATGGCAAGCTAACCCTATTCTATGAAATCTAGGCTCGATGTGATGGATAGCTAGAGTCAAAGAGTTTATTCAAGCCTCTTTACACAACGGCAAAGCTTCGTTGTGCAAAACATCCTGACCAGAGCCACAACAGATGCGTCCTAAAGCTCCTCAGACACTAAGTCATTTCATTGTTTACCATTCTTTCCATCTGCAATACCTGCTAGTCATCCTCTTTCAACAATAATGACTTTCAAATTGGATGTGTGGGAGCTACACTCTGTACAATACCCAAACTTGGTGCGTCTAGCCAGACAGACAAACGTTTAGGCTACAACTTTAATAGTGTCCAAGCAGAGGGAAGACTGGGTTTCTAGGCAACATGAGTATTAGATTGCATGACAGCACACAAAATAAGTAAACAAGGAAGTCCTACATCTCAGTAGAGCCCATTTAGTTATACAATGTCCACCAAAAGTATGTGAATGGGGTGATATGTGATGCAAGACGCGATGTTTTTGCTACTTCAGACATTTAAACTTAAGATCAGAACATGGCAATCTGACAAAAGCAGAGAAGTGAAATTTGTATGTCAATAAGCATCATTAAAAGCGTCTATTTTCACCACAGTCTCACTCAGATGTACATCAGGTTTTTCCTAAACAGTTAATATTGGCAAGAATTACATGCCTCAAAATGTCAAATCATATGATTAAAAAAAAAAAAAAAAGTATACTAATTTATATATTTTACTTGTTTTTACTTTAGTTTGAAAGAGACCAAAATTACTTGTATAAAATTCAACTGCACACAACCAGCAGCTACTAATAATGGTAAACATGTGTATATTGGCTTCTCTTGTGTGAGTGTGTATGCAAATATGCCTTAAAGACAAAAGATTGCAGGCCTGGGAGTAATTTTCCGACATCATCACGCCTGTGGGACAGTATTATGTAGCTTCCACACCACAGAGCTGCACCGGAAAGTTCTATAGACTCTCCCAGCTAGTAATTCTTTGCCACAATTTAAGAGAAAAAGCAAAAGCGAAGAGGAAAAATTGCTTCATGCTCTAGTGCATGTGGATTACACGTAATGTGTGACCAAAGTGAATATTCCAGTCTTTCCAGTAAGTTTAAGTTACAGTGGGTTATTTGGTGGTAAGCAGCAGACAAGAAAAGCCTACGACATCTAATTTAAGAATTGCTGTGTATTTACAATGAAGTACAGTTCTAAAACCACGGATGGGAAGTCTTTAGTTCCTGTTTCTCTATGGGAAAGATACTGTACAACATTAAAAAAAGAAAAAAAAGGGCTGTCAAGTGCACGCATATAGCACATCATTGAGGAAGTGGCAGTAGTGGTTACATTTGATACTTGGAAAGAATGAGTTTGCGTAGATACATAAGAATTTAAAATAAGAAGAACACAAAATAATAAGAATTGAAAATAATTGAATTCATACAGTGACTAGTTTTGCTTTCCCTTTTGTTAAAAGAGAAATTGGACTGACTGTATGTGGACACAGTGACTCACTGCAAAAAGCACAAAACCATTCAGTTTCCACTCTTGAATAATATGATTTGCTACCAAAGCAACCACAGGTCACAGAAAGCATGAAAATGGTCATCCCCACGCCCGCATTCTTTCCTAACACAGACACATATTCATATTGGCAAAGGACAATCTCACAACTCCAGAAGATTTTTTTTTTTGTGGCGGAAATTTCACTTCCAATGAAAAGAGACGCGTTATGAAAAACGAGTCTAACTACAGATGTATGACTGACAAGAGGAATGCATTGCATAAAGACAATAAGTTGACAGTAGAAATACTGCTCAATTTTGGTAAACCGTAGCATTTTAAGCTTTCAGCGGCATGGAGGAATTCCGTGCAGCTCTGAAAAAACAACAGCCCAATGTTTTCCTTTAAACTGGGGAGTAAAACCTTCAGACTACATATGTGTCAGAGTAAACATCTGGAATATCTTTCGGTTTCTAGTGATTAAGGAGGTGAATGATAAACATTTAAAAACACTAATACCAGTTTGTGGTTTTTGTTTTACTTTAACTGTCCTTGAATTATATTGTTTAGTTTTTTTAAAAACAGGATATTGAGGACAAAGTTCATTAACAGAGGCAGACAAAGACAGACTAAAGTACAACGTTAACATAAAAAATCTGACTCACACATCAGTCATTAATGTCCAAAGAGCTATCACGTGCAATTTGTTTATAGAGTCAATGCAGCGGCGCACAGTGACGTCCTTTTAGGGCCATTTAAACCTAAGGGTTACATTAACATTTGTTTTATCTGTTTTTTTCGACTTATTTACTCACAATGACAAAGTGTCGATTGACGGATACACACACTGACTATGTATCATGGTTGGAATCCGTGACCTTTTACTCGTCCAACCAGCTGGAAAACAAAAGCCGTATTTTCCAGAATGAAATCAATGCAAGATTTTAAAGGTCATGAAAAAGTTGTTTATGTTACATAATGCTTATTGTATGAGTCATTTGTGCTTTTTTTTTGTCGTCCATATGTTCGCAGTTTGGGTAAGAATGCATCTCTGTAAGGCTTTGCTTCGGTAACATCTTGACTACATATAAACTCGTCTCTTTCTGAGAAAAGCTCCTGAGTACACTTGTGGACAATAACATTATCAGATTTACTCTTTTTAAAAACAGTCTGTGTTTTATGGGGACGTGTCAAAAAAAAAAAAAAAGCTTTAAAGTGAGTTCAGTAAGTAGACATCAAACAATTGATTGTTTTTTTTGATTCTTAAGCTCTCTAAAATTCTCAGTCGTAAAACGAAGCAGAAACCTCTTCAGCGTTCTGGGTGGGATAGTACGTATGATCTACTATAACTCATGTAAGAAATAAAAGCCTACTTACCACTGCTCCACCACTTCTTGCCATTTATGATGTAGTTGTCTTTATCCCTGTGAAAGCTGCACTCCATGTTGGTTGCATCACTGGAGGCCACGTCGGGCTCTGGGGAAAAAACCACAAGATACAGAGACTCAGACTCCAATGAGTTTTAAATCTATAGAGCCCTGCCTTTGCTCTTCTACTTCTTTAGATTCCAGCTTAAACCACAGGTAGAGTTCAATGTAAAAAGAGTGTACTCACACCATTTTTTAATTAACCCCCCTCACCTCAAAACTTTCTTGTGGGTTTGAAATACATGTTACCTTTGAAAAACTACCAAATTACACCATTTATCAGAGCTAGAAAGTGTAAAAACAGAAGGATTCTCAGCTTGATCTGATCATGTGTGACTCTAAAATCATGATATTTCTGTCCAGTTAGCTCATTCTATGTACCTCATTTAAATATTTACCAAAAATAACCCATTTGCACGAGACTGTATAAGAAAATTCTACACGTGTTAATACAACTTAGAAGTCAGAAGTGACTCAGCTGTGACCAACAGTCACGTGACGTAATGACTGTCTGGCTGAACTGCAGGCTGTGTTTATACAGCAGAGAGACACGTGTGGGAACAGATTTGAGACACTGAGCGCAAAAGAAAACACACAAATATCTTTTTAGTGCCAAGTTAGTAGATGTTGAAGTAAGTAAACAGTGTGGGAATATTAGTAGTAATTGTATAGTATTAGTATGGCATATGTAAATAAGAAAATATCTGTAGTATTTTTTTTTCAGTATTGATAACTCCTGGGGGCACTTGGAATTAAAAAATTTCAACCTTCTTCTGCTGCACTAAAAACATTTTAAAATTGTTTTGACTACTAGCCATGATCATGCTGTTTCCATAGAGATGCAAGATTTTATATTGCTGTGGAAAATGAGAACCACGGTGAGTAACAATGTGACAGGAACGACAAAACTCTCCAGAAACTGAATAGGGTTCAGGGGGGGTTAACACAGCAGATAACTCTCAAAAAAAGGCTAAAAGTAGAAATTGTTTATCAGCCCAACACGGGGGTTCCTGTTCCTCATCATCCAACGTAATAAATCTACCAAACCGCTGACGAGAAACATCCCCAAAACACTACTAATCACCATCTGTGTTTACAAAAACCACGGGAGACGTTCACACCCACTGTAATCACCTCTGGCAACAGCATGCTGCAGTTTCCAGGCAGTGTGGAAAGCAACGTGGAGCAAAACAGGGAGAAATTACTCATAGTGAACTAGTGTTTGCTGCTGGCACGTAAAACGTTCAAACAAACCTTTGACAGAGTCGGTGGCAACCGTGTTGCGTGTAACCCGACTCATTTAAGCCCACAACCATCACTGGAAAATTTTGCGGAAAACCACAATAAATATTCCGGGGGCTGACCTTAACAGTGCCTTGTAAATGAGCTGAAACTTCTGTAAGGAGCTTAATGCAAGTGTTCCAAACTGTGACGTCAAATCCTACACATCATAAAATTATGTTGCTTCCTCAGGCTTGGCTTTCAACGCTCATACCATTCCTGATGCAGAGATTATGGTATGTTTTCTTTTTCAGCCTTCTGTGATGCGACGGTTAAAATACCTGTCATACAGAAGCAGGAGCGGATCTCTCCTCTGAGCAGAGGTTCCAGCCATTTCTTCTTCTGTTCCTCACTGCCAAACAAGTGGAGCACCTCCATATTTCCTGTGTCTGTGGAAAAATACCACAACATCTATCATCTTCAAACAATTATGAGCTAAACTTGGAAACTAATGTGTGCTTTGGTTTAACTCTTATGGCAAAAAAAACAACACCTTGAAAAGGGCCAATTTTGGAGAATTGTATGTTTTAATTTAACATTTTTTAACCCAGTAATAAACCTAAAAATGCATGGTTGCAGCAAAAAAGTTAAGGATTTTATTCAGAACATGATAATCTTGTTCTAAGTATTGTCATTTAACTGGAAGAATGAACCCACAATCATATAAATTATCTCTAAACCTGACACCATGTAAGATGTTTTACCAGGAGCCTGGCAGTTAAAGACTTCGGGGGCAAAGAAGCAGCGTCCAGTTTCTTCTGCAATATAGGCATAGTCCAACTGACTGAGCCCACTGGCTGCAGGCAGGAACAAGTTCCACAGCCCTGCCGCCCTGGCTTTCACCTGAATACCAGACATGCATGTTGTTATTATAAGGAGTGTAAAAAAGGACAAATGCTTCTTTCAGATAGATGTTGGTGAAGACAAGCAGAGCAAGCAGTTGGAACAGATCGATGCAGGCGCAAATAATGTTGCTTTTGCTTTAATTTAAACTGTTAATGATGGATTGTAGCGAGTGACTCAGAAGGGAGGTGCACTGTTTGGAGAACATTTAAATAGACTTGGCCATTTGACTGATGCTTGACTTTTGATTGGCTTTTGTTGCTAATATTTATGCTGGCTCTCTGCAGAGAAGAGATTGAATATCCACGAGGAATAGCCCTACATACCTTTAGATCCTCTATTATTTGCGGGGTGCGCCACCTCTGTGAAGACTCAGCATGTTTGGAGTAGTACTCTGCAACTTCCTGGTAGAAAATAACACTGATTACCGAGTGGATTGGTAAGACGTATAAGTAATGGCATTCTGGCTCTATTCTCACTACTGTACAATCTGCATTACTGGTAATATGCAAAGCAACATGCAGCAATATTTCCTCAACTTTACAATATGTTAACGTAGAGACAATTTTACTGGAGTCTGTATTATTTTTCTTCTGTTTCTGTCTGTCAATTTCGTCCATAAATATAAACAATCTCCTCACTTCACCCTGCTGCACTGTATTAACAAGGTTGTGATGTCCAGCCGGTGGTGACGATCCTGCGTGCGACATAATCTATGTAATCAACAGACTCATTGTTTTCTCACTCTAATTACTTGGTCCTGATCGCATGAATGAGCTCCTTTGTTAAATAATTTCATATCCAAGTCAGAATCCATCTGGGAAAACAAATCCCTTCTGTTCAAGGCAACTCTCGGCACTGACCCGCTGAGCAGGAAGCACGTTTTGTCTCATGAAGTCTTTGACCTGCCGGAGAACAGCTTGACCTTTAGCTGTCTGGAGGAAGAGTCCGTCTTTCTTTGGCTCTGTCAGAGGCCTGGAAACACATCTTAAACTTTAACAGTCGCAGACAACAGCTAGAGGTTCCTGGCTTAAGTTTAGTCAGCAGGTGGAATTCATCAGTTTTCTGGCCCATTCTAACAATTGATCTTGATCGTAATCTTCACATAACAGCATGTTTGGGTTGTCCTGATGCTGATTATGACAAATTATATTAATCTGAAAGCCAGTTAATCACCATTAATCACTTCATAACAGCAACCAACCTCTGTAAAAGCTGCAAGGTTTCCTTAGCCAAGGGCTCCACACACTGGCCGAACTGGGCTGCATTGGGCGCACTGGCATTACCCAGTAAGTGGCGAGCGTAGATCCCCTAATAAACAAACAGGGGAAGCATTTAAATTCTTATGTGTACGCCTAAAGGGCAAATAGGTACACCACTGCAGTTTAACTTTGTACAAACCTGAGCAATTCCAGCCATTTTAAAGTTTGACAAGGCCAAGTAAAAATTCCACTGCGGCAGCACAGATGGGATCCCCCGACACCTGCAGTAAATGGAGATCAGGTCGCCCACAGATGGAGCTCCTGCTCGTTGAGGGACGAAGGTAGAAGGACAAGTATATACTGTGAGTCGACATAAATACACAATACGTTCATGCAAAGATGAAAACATAAGTACATTCATCTATCTATTTTTATATCTACTAATTATGCTCAAGGTTTATATTGTTAGTCGTTGACATTACCTTCTACTCCATTTAAACTCCCCATTGAGCTGATAATGTTGAAATTTGTGGGCCAGTAGCAAGGCATAAGGAAGTATGCCAAGTCCGCTAAGGGCTGCCCAGTGGTAGACAGCTCCCAGTCCAACACTGCTACCACACGTGCCTTATGACATCAAACACACTCTGTGAAGTATTTACTGATAAATACAGCAAAACTGAGAGACGACTGGTCATAGAAATGTCACCTCTGTTGGATGGAAAATCAAGTTGTCCAATCGGAAATCTCCATGGACAAGAGTGACTTCATTGTCATTCACTGGTAAATTCTTCATCAACCAATCAGACAGTTCATTCATGGCTGGGATGTCAACGTGGGCTGCTGCTTTGTACTGCTTTGTCCAGGTGGACACCTATAATGAGGAAAAGGCATTCCATCATTCCGGGTCATTTCAATTTGGAATTTGGAAATCTGACCAGTTTTTAAGATTGGATATACTATACAAAGAAGTTTGGAGTATAAAGTGTTTTCTCACTTGTCTCCTGCAATAACCAGGCCCTCTGCCATACCCTTCAAGGTTCAGTGATTGCAGGTCCAGTGAGTGAAGCTTTGCCAAGAGCTCCACTGCAGCCACATACAGAGCTGTTCTCTCTGCTGGACTCACTCCAGGGAGACGCAGATCCCTGAATATGCGGCCCTGATCGACAGAAATGGATCAACAACAGTGTCTTGTTACAAAAAATAAAAATTCCAAACTCCAACTTTTACCTTTAGAGAATAGAGCCAATATCAAGCAACAGCAAATAATAAATTAGATGCAGGAATTTGTGAGTGGTGACTTTCCAGCAATGTAAATTTGGCTTGAGTGCACAAACTGACCTTCACATGCTCCATCAAGTAGAATTCCGTCCCAATTACTTCTACATCGGTGCAGTGCAAGAGGGGCTGAGGCACAGGAAAACCAGCAGAGAAAAGGGCCTTCTGCACCCGATACTCCCTGTCCACCTGAAAACAAAGTCAAACATACCACAGTATAAGCCGCGCTTGAAAAATGTTGTCAGGATATTATATTAACATGTTATTTTACATAATTTAATTGGAATAGGATTTCCAACACAGAAATTGATATGCAATTCCTCAGTATCATGAAAACTCACTGCTTATTATCCATTTACATATATCTATGTCCCTGCCTTTGCCCTAAGTCAGCTGGGATAGGCTCCAGCCTCCCCACAACCCTAGTGAGGATTAAGCGGTGTACAGATAATGGATGGATGGATGGATGGATGGATCTATGTGGTTTTGTTTATGTTATATTTTACAGCAGTCTCTCTCAGACTCAGCTGGTTTGGCCTTGGGTGGGCAGAGTCAAAATATCTCTCTGTTTTGTTTCACTCTGTTTACTTTCACATACAGAGCAAGTGCACAGATACAATTCACTGGTAGACAAAATGGAAAAAAATACTCATAACAGTTACAAATCCAAGGCTCACTGTTTGGTTCCTCCCTGTTCTTTCTATGTTTTAAGTTTGGAGAGAGTAGAAAAAGTTTTAATGTGTTTTTTCACTGGGAAATGAGAGTACCATTATGCATACAGTAAAAAATATTCACCTCTCTTGGAAGTTTTTCCCTTTTGTTGTCTTTAAACATGAAATCATGGTCAACTGAATTTTTCTTTTTCAACAAAAAAATTACAAAAAATGTCAAAATGAAAACAGAGTTTTACAAAGAAACATCAATTAATTAAAAATATAAAATGCAAAAGGCTACTGAAAAGCATAAGTCGTACTTGAAAACTAAGCGGCCGTGCAGGAAAGAGACGAGTGAGGGAGACCACCGAGACACCTGTGACTCCTCTAAAGGAATTACAATCTTCAGCAGCTGAGACGGGAGTGACTGTGCAAAAAACAAGTGTTGCTTGTTCTTCATCAGTCAAATCTTTATGGGAGAGTGGCAAACAGAAAGCCACTGTTGAAAGAGCTCATAATAAATCTCATCTGCCTTTGTGAAGCGCTATGAGATGACTTGTTGTTGTAAATATGCGCTATACAAATAAAATTGAATTGAATTGAATTGAATCTAAAATTCAACGGAAGGCACGTGGGTGACTCAGTGTTCAGATGTGCAAGGCTGAATGAGACTCATCCACGGAGGCCCAATAATGTAATTACAACTAAAGGTGCATTTATTAAATACTGACTTGAGGGGAGAGAATACTTACACAATCACTTACTTTACATTTTTAATTATTTGGCATTACTTTTAAAAAATCAGTTTTCACTTTTACATTAACAAACTTTTTTTTTTTTGTAAATTCTTCCCAAAAAAGCCAAATTATATTTAACATGATTAAGTGTTGAAAAGCAATAAAAGAGGAAACCTTCCAAGGGGATTGAATACTTTTCTAACCACTGTACATTAAAGGTTGGATAACTGATGGACACTTGTTCTTTGTGAATTCACTTCATGCAGAGTTTCTACAATGATCAGCAACTACGTGTGAACTCAAACCAGCTTGTATCCAAACTTTGTCTCTATGTTCAGCAAAATGAGCACCAAATGTCACGGTTCTTTCACATTCTTGCAAATAATACATGAACTTATGTGGTGCTGGCAGCTTTTGTGTGTGTGTGTTTTCACTTACATTTAGCACTGAGCAGAGCTATGGCATATTTGTGTATGTCTGTCAAATGTGGTGTTCACACCAAACATATTTTCAACAGTTTCTCCCCCTGCTGGAGAAGTGAAGGGGCTACACATAGCAGTGTTTGAACACATCTGCAAACACTGCTGTGCAGGGTGCCGATGAATGCGATTCAGTGGTGAACTCTTACCTTGTGAGCCCCTGGCAGCAGCTCACCTGGGGGTCTCTTCCTGAGAACATAGCTCTGTGAAGGTGCCTGGATTAGGAAAGTTGGGTTTGACTGACCAGCACTGAAAGATAACAGACGTCATAACGTGTTATCAGTTAGCTAAACATTCGTACAAGACTAACTTTGAGAAAACAAGCCAGCTCTGTCTGTGTGTCTTACCTGTACTGTCTGACAGTTAGTGTGTCATTATGCGACAACCGTGACTTGACAGTCAAGTATCTTTGAAGACTGCTAACATTAAATTTATGTTGTTGTCGTACAGGAGTTGTCAGTCCGTCCATGTTTTAGATATACGGGATTAATCATTACCAGAAGCATTATTGAGTTTAGAAATGTTCTTCTTCTTCTTCTGCTGCTGCTGCTGTTGTTATTCTTCTTCTTCTTCTTCTTCTTCTTCTTTGGTGGATTTTGGTGATTGAGTTGCATTTCCGCCTCCAACGGACTGGAGTGTGGAAAACTCAAGATTCTTTAAGCCATTTATTTTATTTCTTTATTTATTTATTTATTTGAATTAAATGTAATATTCAGACGGTGTTGATAGCTGTGATTTATTTATTTTATTTTATTCCATTTTATGTGTGTGAAAGCTTTATGGCTCCGTGTATGACTGATTTTACAAAGAGGTTGCTCATTTATGCAACTTCTCATCGGCAAAAGCAAAGATCATTTTCTGTCTAAAAATATTCTTCCCTTTAAAAAAAAAAAGTACATATATGTATGTGAAGGTGATACCCAGGTGTTGTGTTTTTTTTTTAATAAGTTTCTCTTTTATACAAAAGCTCTTAAAATCATGTAAACGAAAAATGTTCTAACAAAATACAATTAGATAATTAAAATAAAGAAAATTAAAAAATTATTTTAAATAAAGAAGCACTGGTTCTATCTTCTTTCTTCCTTTGGTTTACTTTAGAGGATGTTTACTTATATATATTACAATCTATGACATACTATATGTTTACCTGTTCTTATTGGTCAAATGCAACGATGCTAAAGGCATGATGTTTGTGCAATAAAAAATGTTTATTAAACTGTTCTATGTATGGTTACTCAAAAGCTTAAAAGTACCATGAATTGTCACTTCTTAAACGCATTTATTAAAAACATAAAACAAAACAAATAGTATAAAGTGCAGCATACAAGCAGTCACAACACTGTTTTGTTATGATTCCCAGTGTAAAAAGTGGCTTTTAATACATATTATTTTTATATATACATATACATTTTTAAGGCTTTTAACTTTGAATGTTAACAATGGTGTAAAAAGCTTCACTTTACTCACGTGCTTGCAAGTGGCAAAACAAAACAACAATCTTTGTGATTTTTGAACACTATGGAGCCCTTTAAAGGTCATGCAAGATTTTTGGGGGGACTACCTTGAAGTTTTAGGTCCCCATAAAATACTTTTTGCGCAATATCTTTCATGTTTCCTCATAATATGCTTCACATTCCTTATGGTCCATATGAACATTTAGTGTTTTGCTTTTACTAAGTGGTTACACAAACTTTGAACTTTGTGGCTATGCAAAACAGAATAAAGGGCTTGTCAACCTATGAAAATATGCTGTAAAAGGGGGCAATTTCATCATTTATGACCATGTAAAAAGCAGTGTTTTGATATATGTAACTGTAACACCATGACAGCACATTTTCTTATTGTGGTAAAAGGTGCTATTTAGGCTGTTTGTCATGGTGTAAAAACTGTAGGTGTTTTCTGATCACATAAAAAGTAGTGTAAGCTATGCTCTCACAAAAACCATAAAAAATTATCTTTTTTTCCTTTTTGTTGGGCTTTTGACAGTGTAAAACTGTAATTTTATTTCTTTTTGACAGTAAAAAGCAGTGTTTTAATAAGTCTAACTGGAACACCACGAAAGCAGATTTTTGACCATGTAAAAAGCAGAGTTTAGGCATTTTTTTTGGTGCATAAAAGTGACCAGAGCTTCATAAAAAGTTGCATTTTTGACAGTGTAAAAATATATTTTATTAGAAAGCCATAAAAGCACCATTTTTATTTATTTTTTTATTTATTGTCTTTCTTTGAAAAGAGGCAAATTGTGGCACTAGTGATTTTCCACAGAAGTTAATAGAGGTCGGACCATTCACATGCGCACCCACCGACGTAACGTCCTCAAAAGTCATTTAATTGATTAATTACTGTCTTACAGAAACTGAATAGAGTTTAGAAGCTAATGGACAGAATTTATTCAACGATAAACTTATATCCTAAAATATAAATAAATAAATCCACTAAAGATGTAGGAACGCGTTACGGTCTTCGTTTTCTGCACGGACGTTGTTTACGGGAGCACACATCCTGACAGCTGATTTGAGAAGAGAAGACGTGTACTTTTCTAGAGATCCCCATTTCGAGTTGTCATTCGCATTTTTTGTTGTTTATAACATTACATTTTATTCGCGTTGTTTAGCGATATTTGTTTCCCCCGATGGCGACCGTGGAGGAGCTGAAGCTGCGGGTCAGAGAGCTGGAGAACGAGCTGATCAAGTGCAAGCAGAAGCAGTGTGCGATGGAAGATGCTCACAGTCAGGCGCTGAACAGACCCAAAATAGATAAAATGAGCGCCGAAGTTGTCGATTCCAACCCGTACAGGTAACTTTTTAGTTCATAGTTTTGGCTTTTGACAGATTTTGCGTGAGCTGCTGCCGGCGCTGAGGGGCGACGCCTCATGAGTCACCCCGTTTTAAAATCACAGACCACAAGCTAACCCCAGCTGTGTTTTTATTTCAGTCGTCTCATGGCTTTAAAGAGAATGGGCATCGTGGATGATTATGAGGTATGATGCTCCAAGGCTTTTGTTTACCTGTCACAGAAATTCCCATAACTCATAAAGAAGGACTCATATTGGTATAATAATATGCATAATTCAAATTTTCCACCCATTCATATTTACATATGAACTGCAGCAGGTCCACGTGGATTTATTGACCTCCAGTTGCTGCAATGCTGCTTTATATAATGAACAGATCAGCTTCATTCTAACTCCATGAAATATGAATTTCTTTTACATATGCAGGAATCTGTGCAATGTCAGTTCTTCTTCTCATGAGAGAATCTGTTAATATTAGTGTTTTTACAATATACAGATATGTGCTATTTTCCCCATCCAGAGAAATCTGAATTTTCACATATGGATTAATCAGTACAATATCAACAGTACTTGTGTATATTTGTTGTTATTTACATGTTAGAAACTGGAGGTTAAAAAAAAGAGGAAAAAAAGACAAAATTTAAAACCTAAATTGCCATAAAAATAAAAATGAGGAGCTTTAGTTTGCTCTGCGTGTTATTTCAGGCTACAGGTGCACAGTGAGTAAAAGTGGATTTTCCAAGCTCAATAAAAACCTCTGACTCCTGCAGCTTAGTCCAATCATTTGAGTGTTTGTGGTAAGGTCCCACATTAGCGGACACTAAGAACAACAAAACAGTAAGCGCCTTTATAAATGAATAAAACCCAGAGAAGGAGGGCAGCCCAACCTTAGGGCACAGCTCACACTGATGAGTATTATGATTATCACCAGTAGTAAATCTTAAAGCATGGATAAGGTTAAAGGATGGCTTTAGCATTGTGATAGACGTATAACGAGCTTCAAATTTGTTGACAGAAAATCCGGACGTTCACAGTAGCTGTAGTTGGTGTCGGGGGAGTTGGCAGTGTGACCGCTGAAATGCTCACTAGATGTGGCATTGGTAAGGTAATACAAACGTTTCCATTATCTTTCACATTTGCTTGGTTTCTGTCTTTGTCACGCTGTGTTTTCTTTACTTTCCTGTGTGTTTCTTACCTGTTGCCTTTCTTCATTTTGTCGCAGCTGCTCCTCTTTGACTACGATAAAGTGGAGCTGGCCAACATGAACCGGCTGTTCTTCCAGCCTCACCAGGCGGGTCTCAGTAAAGTGGAAGCAGCAGAACACACACTCAGGTACACTGATATCCACTTTTCCTTCAAAGCAATTCAGCTTCTTTTACTTAAGGGTGACTCATTTTTCCCAACAGAAACATCAATCCAGACGTGTCGTTTGAGACCCATAACTACAACATCACCACAATGGAAAACTTTACACATTTTATGGATCGCATCAGGTTGGCCTTCCTACGCTAAACTGTCTAGTTTTCCACCTCTGTCCTCTTGATTTGCACAAACCTTCACAAGAATATATTCTGTTTTCTCAGTCAAGGAGGGCTGGAAGAAGGGAAGCCAGTGGATTTGGTCCTGAGCTGTGTGGACAACTTTGAGGCCAGAATGGCCATCAATACAGTACGTTGATTACCATGGCTTAAAACAAAGCTGGGAGTGCGTGTTACTCTTAAAGACTGGACTCATTATGTTGTTTTTCAGGCCTGTAATGAACTAGGTCAGATCTGGATGGAGTCTGGAGTCAGTGAGAACGCTGTATCAGGTCACATCCAGCTCATCATTCCCGGAGAGACGGCTTGTTTCGCTGTATGTCCGCACACAAACAGCACCTTTTCTTGACTTTTAACATTCTACTTTAAGATGCTCAACTCGTAAATTTTCTTTAAAAAAATTGGAGTAGTTACATTTTAATACAGTATTACATCTTTTGTTAGTGTGCTCCTCCACTGGTGGTGGCGGCTAACATCGATGAGAAGACCCTAAAGCGGGAGGGCGTCTGTGCTGCCAGCTTACCCACAACAATGGGCGTGGTGGCAGGGCTCCTGGTGCAGAATGTCCTCAAGTAGGTTATCATTTATGGCCAGATTAAACTCTAAGGGTATGAAGTTTTTCACATTTTATTTAGATATGGTATAGGTGAAGTTAAACATTGTTGATGAAATGTTTTGTCTTCCAGATATCTGCTAAAGTTCGGTACTGTCAGTTATTATCTCGGCTACAACGCCATGCAGGACTTCTTCCCTTCCATGGCCATGAAAGCCAACCCTCAGTGTAACGACCGCTACTGCAGGAGACAACAGGAGGAGTACAAGGTGTGTGTGTGTGTGTTTTTTTACATATTAGGATGCAGAACCGAGTAAAAATCCTGTCCATCATTGCCATATATACTCTTATATGATGTTGGGAAAATCTGTGTGACCTTGTCTGTTCAGAAAAAAGAAGCAGAGCGGCCAAAGGTGGAAGTTGTGGAGGAAGAGGAGGAGGTCGTGCATGAAGACAATGAATGGGGTGAGCAAAAACAGCTAACGGTGTCCTATGTGTAACATAGTTTGTCTGGATTTCTCTTATGTGTACTAACACATGCAATTGTGCTGTGCAGGTATTGAACTGGTGTCAGAGGTGACTGATGCAGAGCTACAGGCTGCATCGGGTACAGTGCCGGATCTCCCAGAAGGCATCACCGTGGCTTATACCATTCCAGCTGAGGTTAGTATAAGTTTGAGACAACATACACAAGGTTTTAAATTCTACTAGTTATTATATATGTTTTCTGCTAAATGGAAAACTTCTAGTCTCCAGTTTTACTTTCATTTCAAACTGATAGTTAAGGTGCTGGTATTTTGTTTCAACTTTTTTTTTTTTTTTTTGTGAGTATTTCTATAAACCAAGACGCCTTTTGAACTAAATTCAGATGACATTGTGTTTTTTTTTGTCTGTGTTTGAAACAGGAACCGACAAGTGGAGACACAGTGGAGGAGACTGAACAGAGCCTAGAGGACTTAATGGCTCAAATGAGGAAGTTGTAGGCGACAATCTGCATTTCTGCTATTCAGATATAACATACCTTTTCTTGGCCAACACTTAATTTTGAAACATCCTCATAGAAACGCCAATTAATGAAGAATTACAGAATGACTAATTCTAACAGCTAAAGAAAGAGAATGCATGAAAAATGCTGCTAACGGCATGTAACTCACAAAAAATGCAAGAAGTCGAATGTGTAATTTGTTGACATACTGGGAACGCGTGTAGCACTTGGAATAGACTTGGAACAGTTTCTATTGAAATGTCATTAAACCTAGATAATTATCACAGTTAATGATTTAATTAATGTGTGTTTTCTAAGGTTTTGATTAGTGAACGAGTGTCCCAACTTTTCAATCATGTGCTCTGTCATTCACTCAGCTTTAAGAAACTATCTGCTGCAACATTACAGAACAATGTTTAAGTTGTCTCAATAAAGTATTTATTAGATGGCATACATCTTCTCGACGTGTTGGATATGATTCTTGTGACTGTGCTGTACAGCTTTTACAGAGTTTAATTACATGATTTAGATACATGGATATATGAAAACATTTAAAAGACATAAGTGTTTGGCACTGAGACTGCAAGTTTTGGTACATTGCATCCCTTTTGGCTTCATGTTCATTCTGTCAAACAGGAACTGGTTAATTTATTGTACCTAAACCTGGAAACTTTTTTTTTTTGGCAAGTCCCTTAAAATACCTGTAGTACATGAATAAATACATTTAGTTTTGTATAAACACAGCATAAAAACGGTACCGGAGATTTCGTGTCCTCAGATGTGCTCTTGGCTTGTTTTGGACTCTAACTTTGGCCTCTACATGTTCCCTTTTCAGAATACATACTTAATACTGTTAGGTAAACGTTGCATTTAACATAAATATAAAACAAAAAATTAACTTGACATTTTTTCATAAAAGACACATCTGATGTTAGAGACAACAGACAGCTCCTAAATCATTCTCATTCTGAATGTCCACAATGTAGATTTGAAAATCAAAGTGCTTGAGGTCTGATGGTCCTGCTAGTTATTGTCAGGAGGAAGAAGTTGAGAAACTCCTTTTGTACTGGATTTTTAGGTTCTTTCACTTGTAGCCATAAATGCTTATGTGGATTCTGAGTTCATTGTAATCCTTCCAAAAAAAAAATCTACTGTACGTTTCTTCAACTTCTGAAAAACTGAGGTCTTCTGGATGAGAGTTGTAACCTAAAGCCCATAATGTGCTCATTAATCATCATAGAGTATGACAATCCCTCAATGATGGAGTGATTTCATGCCAAAAGATATCTGTACTGAGTTGTGTAAACCTGAGATCCAAGCCCGTGAAAGGACTGATTCAACAGATGTTCAGAGTGTCATACAGACATGATTACATATTAATAAATACTTCTGGTAAATACACAGGTTTCACAGACTAATACGGTAGACTTCATTATTCTACTGGTAGGTACAGTATGTCCCTAAAGCCTCCATCCAGACGACGATCACAGTGTGACGACCAGGATGCTTCCCTTTTTGATGAAACCATGGGATTTTATATTTCTGCTGCTCTATATTTGTACTGTCAGCGGCTGAAGAGAGTCACCTCGGGGCATGTGGGAGTGGAGCAGGTCCCCTCAGACTGAACGTGTCTCCACTGGAGGAATGGCGAGACGGGGCGTTACCGCACACTAATGATGGCTCTGCCTCTTTAATCTCCATGGCACGCTTGTACAGCTCAGCCGCCTTCTCAAAGTCACCCTCTTCGTAGCTAGATTAGAAAAAGGAATTAAAACAGAAGAAGATAAAAGAATTACTGAGTGTAATAACATAACATGTGTCAAATGTTGCATGTAACCTCCACTACTGTACCTGAGCACAGCCAGGTTTTTTAGTGTCTCTCCGACTCGTGGATGTGAGCGCCCCAAACTGTCCTCGTACACTTTAAGTGCTCTCTCATAAAGGGGCAAGGCTTCACTGTGCTTTTTCTGCAAGAGACAAAGAAATACAGTTGCTCCGTATAGCTTAAAATACTTGCTGATAACAGCCATTAAATGTAATAATAAAAATAGAAATGAATACATGAAAACTTACAATAAAGGTGGCCAAATGTATCTATGTTTTCTCCTGTACTGTATATGGGAGCTGAGATACTAGTATTTTACTTGAGTATTTCTACTTTATGCTACTTTATACTTCTGGGTCAGTACATGCCTGGGGGACATTGTGTGATAGATAGATATACAGACAGACAGACAGACAGACAGACAGACAGATAGATACTTTACTTTAAAAACATAAGATCACAACATAAAATATGTTGGTGTAGAATACATAGGTAAAAAACAATGTTATATCAGTATTTAGATCAGTAGTATCAGTCAGGGAACTTTTATTGTATTTTTGAAATACTATTTTGAAAGTGTGGTACTGGTACTTCTACTTAAGAAGAGGGAACAGAAATATGCAAATGCTGAGTATGTAGCACAGACAAAACAAGCATGTTGATCAGTCTCACCAGCTGACAGTAGATCACTGCCAGGTTGACCAGTGCTGTGGCCACACTGGGATGTTTGGGTCCAAAACTTTTTTCCCTGATTTCCAAAGACAGCTCATAAAGTGGAACCGCCTTCTCCAGCTTCCCCTGTAAAACAAAAATGAGATTATCTGCCAAAACCAACACCAAATGAGTTGATTAATAAGTGTTGAAACATTTCAGTCTTAACAGGCACTTGTCTCACTCTGCGTTTATAGAGCATGGCCAGGTGTTTGAGTGTGTATGCCAGAGAGGGGTGGTCAGGGGACAAGGCTTTCTTGCGGATGTCTAGCGCCCTCTCATACATGTCCTCTGCTGTTTCGTACTCCCTCCTTTCAGTATGCAGCGCAGCAAGGTTGTTGAGGGACTGAGCACAGTCCGGGTGATCTGGACCGAGGACACGCTGGCGCATCTCCAGAGAGCGGGTCAAAAACACCTTGGCTGCACTGAAGAGGGCAAAGAGAAGAATTTTAGATTTGCAGGTGAAATTAACAGAGTGCAATGTAAGGAGGTTAGCGAATGTTTTTTGAGGTGCAGGTACAAAGTCCTCCGCTGTAATTCTACATTGAATATCTATAAGGGGAAGAGTGTTGCATGCCAGTTGTCATGTGCCTTACTCTAAGTTGTTTTGGAGGTAGTACAGGACACCCAGTTCATTGAGTGTCTTAGCACAGTCTGCAGAGTCTTTTCCCAGGGTCAGCTCCTCCAGCTGCAGAGCTCTGCGCCTCAGCAAAGTGAAGCCATACTGAAGGAAGAAAGCAGACAAAATGCATGTACAATATGACGGATGAGGTGAGCGTGACTAAGGGTGTGGGTATCTGAGAAATATGCTCACCATATGACCTTTCTGGCGAGCAGTCTTCTGACGGATCTTCACGGACCGCTTCCTGAGCTTCTCTGCTTGTTCATACCTGATAGTAAAAGTACCAGGTGTGAGCTAATAAATGTGTTTTTTTAATTGAATCCTGCATTGCCAGAGTGTCATTTAGTGTTAAGTTATTCTCTAACATCATCAACACAGGTGGGGTGCATCTTTATAAACATACTGCTTGGCTGAAACAAGTGCTAAACCACATTACATGAACAACAATTAGAAATAACATCATGCATGCCAACAACACCAGAGTCCCATTTACTTGTTTTGCTTCTGATAAAGCATAGCGAGTGACTCCAGTTCTCGTGCCACACTGGCATGCTCCGCGCCATACGCATTCTCGCTTATCTCGAGGGCTTGCTTGTACAGCTGCTCAGCATTGCCATATTTCTTCCACTGGACATAAACTCCAGCCAGCTGGTGCAGAGAACGAGCAACGCTGGGATGGTCCGGATCCAGGGCCGTCTCTCGGATCTCAAGAGATCTCTGCAAAGGCGCTACAGCCTAGACAAAGAGACAGAATCAGAAATGCACGTAACTGTCAATATGTGCACTTTCGTTTGTTTTTAAATTTTTTTGGGGAGTATCTTTGCATTTATTAGATAGTGACAGTGGAGAGAGACAGGGAAAGCAGTAAAAATCAAGCTGTCCAGGAATCAAACTGAGAAAGTTGCTATGTGATATGTGCCTCAACCAATACTATTATGTTTACTTCCTAAGCAAAAAATTATAATTTTTTTCTCCCTTTAGACTATGTAAGTGAATGAAAGCAACAGAATTAAATGCAATACAAGATAAAGCACAAAAATGACACAAAATGCTATCCACCCCATCCCAACTCCCATCCCAACCAGTCGAGGCAGATGGCCACTTTCCCTGAGTCTAGTTCTGTCAAAAGTTTTGAAAATGATCTTTGGTGTATAATAAACATTGATTAGGTTATTCAAAAGCTAGATGTTTTTCTGATATTATAACAAAGTACTCTACCTGACTAGGAAGGCCAAGGTCTTTGAGGAAACGCCCCAAAGTTTCATACAAATTTGCGAGCTTGGTCATGCTGTCTTCACTCTCACAGCTCTTCTCATAGCGTTTCAGAGAGTCAAAATACTCAGTGGCCATGGAGCTTTTGTCTTTCCCCACATACTGCCAATAGGCCAGCAACTCAGAGAAATGACCCCTGGAAAAACCAAACAACACACATCTTTAAGGCAATTCAGAAAAAATGCGGCATAGATTGCAATGCCACCTCCTGTGCGTGCATGTTGTCAGTTAATACAAACATCTACCTCTTGTAGAGGTTTTGGGAAACAAACAGGTTCAAGAGGCTGAGCTGTAGTTTAGCTCTGTCCTCCTGCTGCTGTAGCAACCAGGGAAGTTCATCTGCAACACGCCACGTCACTCGGTCCTGGCTGAGAACACACACAATGAAATGAGTTGTACTGATAGAAGAATGGGATTTCTGTAGAAAATGTCAAAGGAGATCATGACTACTCTGCAGCACCTGAGTTGTTGGTTGAAGTAATGGATTAGCTTCTCTCTGTAAGTAGCAGAGCTGCTTCCTCCATCCAAGAATTCCAGCCTAACAGCTTCCCAAGCCTGACAGACAGACAGACAGACAGGCAAAAATTACAAAACTGTCTAATGACGAATTTTGTGTTCTGAGTATCATAATTCTTTTGTGCATTATGTCTGTAATGACGTTTTACTCTATAATTTCACTGAACAAGAAGCCACATTACCTGCAGGTGTTGAAACCTGATGAGTCCACAGCGGAGGGTTACAATGCAGAGTCTGTTCAGGTGGTAGAGCAGAGAGGACAGAACAGGCAACTCTACCTCTGGGAAAAGATCTAGTACCTCTGATTCACTCACTCCATTATGGCTGGCACATACAAGGCACAGTATCTAAGGAGAGACAAAAAGCAAGTACATATTCATCTGCAACGTGTAGAAAATATTAACGAAAACAGAACGCTAGAGAACTTATATAAAGTGTCTGTGACATCAGATTAAACTACATATTTCTAACTTAACCAATAACAATGACGAAACTTCTGTGTTTGAGTTACCTCTCTCATAATGTGTCGTTCTCTGTCTGTGCTGAGAGAGTTCAGCGTCATCTTAAGGGCCAGGCGATATAATGACATGGTGTCCTGACAGTGAAGACATTGCTCCAGGCTCTTCTCCAGTGACCAACATGATCTACTGCTGGGAAGCAAAAATACACTCATTACTTCACCTTTTTTGCCCTTTAAAATGCTGTATCGACACAACCAGAGACATTTAATGAAGATGGGTCAATCATAGTTCAAAGAAAGCATGTCAAGCATTTTGAAATTTTAACCCTATAGGAGACAAGTAGTTAGAATTCACAGAAGCTACAGCTTCGAAGTATCTCTTCTACTTTAAAAGGACAATAATAACACCAGACAGGTCGACGAGGAGATTTAAAAAGGGTCCAGCAGGTGTGGCTACAGGCTTTTAGAAAATACTTTCTAGCTCTGCAATCTAATAACATATTAAAGGGGAAAACACCTGCCCCAAAATGTTGCTTTTTTCAGCTGAGTGCAATGGAAACAGATTTTTCTGTAATGTTTAATAAACTTGAAGAATTGTGAACCACAGTTGGCTAACCTGGTGATCATTCTTGCCAGCAGTGTGACATACAATGCATTGCAGGTCGATGCAGAGCGACAGTGCCTCTCCAGCTTCTTTTCCTGAAATAGAAATAGAAACTTTCAACTGTGATATTCCCACAAAAAAACACACATTCACTAATGATTATAAATTGTTATTATTATTTTTTAAAGGGGATTAATAGGGTGATAACTGACCTGATCTTTGGTAAGTTTGAGATCCACGCTCTGACACTCCGCATTAACAACACTCCTGACCTCTCTGGGACTAAGTGGGTCTAAGTGGAGTGTGGGCCACAACCTAAACAACCACAGTCACTGAATTATAAATGGCAATTCTGCAGGACTATCTTAAGGCATAAATACTGCTGCAAAGAAAGCAGATAGATAGCCATTTGAACCAGTACAACCTATAGTAACTTGCAAATTGACGAGGATATTTAGATTTCAACAGTGGGTTTCACCTCCAAGCTTGAGGGCACGTCTCTACATTGACAGACACAACCACTCTGACGTTGACAGGGAGAGGGTCGATCAGCCACTTCATGTGTCTTTCTGCTTGCTAAAATAAAAGGAGACAAAGTGGGAGGAATAAAGGAACAACAATACAGTAGAGAGAATTGTTCTACACATGACTGAGACAAAATATACAGAGTGTAATGTGGTTCAAAATAGCCCAGTAGAGGGGGGTACCTGTATTTGGTCAATGGAGTCTATGATGATAATGATGTTTCCTTGATGTCGTGCTGATAGTCTTTCAAGCCAGCGGGGAAACTCCTCCAAGATCTTACTAGGCTCCATGGACAAACCAGAAATGGACCAGAAGTGCTGCAGCAGCTATGTAATAGGAGACAGGAAACGTGTTCCAAGAGTTGTTCAGTTAGACAGAGAGCATCTCGATGGGGATTAAGTGTATGTAAGAGCCAATGAGAGAGTCCCCTTACTTTGACTGTGAGGCGTTTGATAATGAGAACTGGCTCTGAGCTTGTGGAAAGTGGGCGACCAACAAAATGATAAAGGAACAAGGTGTTGGGGGATTGTTTCTGCTGCAGCTCGATCCTAAAGAGAATTAAAGAGCAATTAGAAAAACAGACAAAACATACAAAATGTCGTAAATGTTGCATGAAGACACATTACACCGATAGCAAGAGCTGACACCACCGTTATAGTATGACTGACAGCACAAGATTGAAACAATTTTTCTTTAAGGATGCAACTTCGATATGATATGATTACTACTTTGTTTTTGTGCCCCTTTGCAATAGAACTAGTAAACTGAGAAAAGACAAAACAGGCCTAAAAGTAAATTAGGAAAACTACTCATCCAACATTCAAGAAAAGGTTTTAGATTACAATCGTCACCAGTGGCAGCTGGTTAATACAGGGCGAAGGGCTGCCGCCCCCCTACTGTTGTGATGGCTTAATGTATTGGTCATGCTGTCACTGGAGAAAAGACTGCGAGTAGAATACATGTAACTGGGTTTAACCTCAGACAAATCTGACATGAGAACACCCTAGATTATTATTTTTAAAGTCATTTTGGTCACACACACCAGTCAAAGCACACCACAGCCACCAGACAGCAGCTACCGCAGCCTGCTATATGGGGCGTTCAGGGAGCATCAGTAAATCGTCTATCGATAAAAAAAATGTTCAGCAAGTCATATGTTTTGCCTTTGACCAGGTGGGAGGTGCAACAAAATGAGAAAGTGGGTCGTACTGGTGCTACCGGTGAAAAAGTTAGTCTGGAGCCCTGAATAGTGTTTTTTTCATTATTTATGTTGTGTGTTTTGAGTTTGTACAGATCCTGTAAATACTGATGAAAGCTTGATGAATGGTTTTGAAATTTAGTTCTGGTACATCTTGACAATGTTAAATTATATTATGATTAGAATATCCTCCAAAGGTAGACAATTTGCATTCCTGTAAATAGTTGTGCCTGATGTTGCTCATATTGTAATTTCTGATTTTAAATAAAAGGTCATTTGTAGACTGCGCCCCCACGCCAAAAATTATCACCAGCCGCCACTGATCGTCACCCAATAGTGTCTTTGTGAGGATTTCATCAGTGATGGGATGTACTGCACTGGAATGAAGACATTAGTTCTTACCATTTGGACAGCAAGAGAGACTTCCCTGAGCCTGGACCACCAGATACCAGCAGAGGCGGTGTGGGAGGAGGAGCAGCTATCATATCATTCAAACGATCTATATACTGAAAAGGACAGATACAACAGTCAGTGGAATCAATGACCAAAAAAATTGGATTTTAAGAGCTGAATGGACAAATTATAGATGAAAAGATCTGCCCTACCTTTTGGAAGCCTAACTGTGAGGTGGTGCTACTACAAGCCTGCTGATAAGACTCAATCTGTTCCTGCTCATCATGCAGGTCCCACAGCACGTCTCCTGAGTCCTCCTCGTGCCCCTCCTCTATCCCAGAGTCCTTAGAGTCAACATCTGCTCCTTCAAGACCCAACAGCTCCTAAATGTAGAAATCAATGTTAAAAAAAAAAAACTTTGACACTTCCTGTCAAAAATTATGAGTTTATGAAAAGACTGATATTGCAAAGGGACCTGTTTGATGACTTTCTCTAGTTGAGCATATATCAGGTTGGCCCCCTCCTCTGTAGAGCCACTATGATCCACCACCTATGTAATGTTCAAAACACATCAGTACATGCTGAGTTGGGCATCAGGAATGTATAGAAAGCCAAATTTAAAGGCAACAAGCACACATGTTTTGCTAAACATGCATTGTGTGAGTCTGCATGTATATATTCTGATATATTGATTAATTTAGCGCACTTTTACAGCATTTTGAAAAGATAAGCTATTGTGTTAACTCTAAGCGTTTATCTAACCTCTGATCATTTGTAAAATATCTCCCCTGTATCCTGTTTAGTTTAACAGTTTACAGACCTTGATTTTAGCAGCCTTGTCTGCAGCATTGACCCGTTCCAGCAGTTGCCTGATGGGTCCAGTCAAATTGTGACCTTCTTCAGTTCTCAGGTAGAGCACTAGTGGATGGCCATCTGGATTCTTCACAAAAGCCTCCTCGCAGTCCTCCACCACAGAGCTGCACAAATGCATTGAGCATGAATATCAGAGCGAAAAAATCTATTTCTAAATAGAAAATAGCTTTAATGTATAATCTTTACTTCAACTGTACCTTGTGACTGTGGATTTGAGAAGAAGTACACACACAGAACTCCTTTCAATCTCCTGCTTGCGCTCCACAGTGTATGAAGCAGCGTTCTCCTCTGGGAAGCAGACATTCAGGTAGAAATGGCCAAGACCCTCACACATTCGCCGTAACACAGAGGAGTGTTTCTGTGATTAAAATATTAAACATAGTTTTTGGGATTAAAGGTAGTTCTCAACAAAAGTGTCATTTAAAACCAGATCAGCTCACATTGGTTTTCTCAGAGTCTGACTTAACCAAACGTCTTCCCTTTCCCTCTAAAGGTAAACTGAAGATAAACTGAGTTTGACTATACGAGACTAAGTCCTTCCCCAGTTTTACTTTTATGTGAAGAAAACTGCCTCATAAATGTGGAAAGCATAATAGCAGTGCCATAATACCCCACGAAAACCAAATATTTATTCACTTATAGTGCCCATCTAACCAACCTTAATAAAGATATCCAGTTCAGCTTTGGTCTCTGGGGTAAAGATCAGGTAGCAGCGCACTGTGTTACTCCATAAGGCTTGGGGCACATGAGGTGAGACCTGAAGAAGACTGGCCACTGCAGCATCCCAGTCATCTGACAAAGATACACACACACATTATCAACACATTATTGCTTCAAAGAAAAACCCACCCTCAAACACAAAGACACACAAAACAAAGAGCTATAATAAATAGGTAATGTAGAGCTCAATTCATATGAAAGCCTTTTTTTCAGTGTTACTGGAGCCACTGTAGCTGTGGGGCAAACATATGACATGGATACTTCTGCCCTGACTACAACAAAACACACTGTGATTCATCCCTTCTTTCATCCCACTCTCCCTGTCAAAGATAACTTACCTCTGCTCACGTTTGCAAAGGGTCCCTCCACATCTATTAAACTGTGTGCAAATTCTGGTCCTCTGAAGGTCTGTTGCAACTGCATCATGCTGCCCATAGAGGGCTCACTTCCCAGCACTCCACCAGTCCAGTACTCACACTGGGTCCCTGCAGCTAAACACACAGTTGATAAATTGATGCAGTGGTTTTCCTACATATAAGGCATGCTAACAGAAAATAAATACGTATGTGTGTCTGCTAAACAGATTGATGGATGAATAAAATAAAGTAAAGGACCAAACATTGTGTTCTTCTGGGTCTCACCAGTGACAGTGGTTTGATTGTCATCTGAATCAGAGTCATTTGGATCATAGACTTGGATGCCCTGAGCCTGCAGCTGTTGCAGTTTGGCCTCTAAGTCCCTTTTAGCCCGCAACAAGTCCTGTATCTCCTTTTCTTTTGTCTCCCGGAAAATCTGAGGATCATTTGGTCGGTAGGTTAACAGTGTAATTATGAGTGTGGATCAGAATGCTATGCAGTAGCATACGTGGTGCGGTTTACCTTAAACTGTCGTTTTACTTTGTCCCTGTCATGTTCAAAGGTGGCAGCCCTCTCCATAGCTTGGTACTTTGCCTCAAGAGCACTTTCTTTTTCTCTGAGGATCTTCTGGTAGGTTTTCTGCAAAGCCTGTTGTCATATTGAGAATTATAAAGAATATTAAAAGAAATAAAAGAACATCCAATCAGCAGTAGTAACCAATATGCTTGTCCTAGGATGAGCCAGGAGTCTGTACATCTCGTTCATTTATTATTTACCTGTAGCTCAGCCCTCAACCTCTTGTTCTCCTCATCCAGCTTGGCCTCCTTCTTCTGCATAGATGAGATCTCGTTATTCTTGCTGACCCGGAAGATTTCATACTCTTTACGGAGTCTTTCATACTCTGCAGCATACTCCAGATCCACTGATCCTGTGGATTTGAAACTGGCCCCGATCACCCGTGGTCCTCGGCGGAAGGAACTGCGCAGGAGTCGGGCTTTGGGCTTCACCTCGACCGGTATCTCACAGGCTTCCCCACCTTCACCCCCATACCCATCCTCAATCACCTCCCCGGGGCTGACCAAAGAGGATGCGGTGCCCATGGTGGCAACCCAAGCTGGAAAAGTCCTCAGCCTTTTCTGAAGCCCATAGCCGCTCCTGTGCGAGAACAAACGGGACAGGGGTGCACAGTGTGAAATATGGGAAAGTTTTTATCCACCTAGACGACGGAAAACAACTGTTACAGGCATTTCTTAGCCTTTGTTTGGTTTCTCAAAGTAGCTAGTTAGAGCCACAATGCTAACTCCCCTTCCACTTAAGCAACAGCTGACATGACCATAACTATTACACTGACAACTCTAGCAACAAAAAAGTGACTGAATGCTAACTAGCTTAAAGTGTTCCTATCTGAGAACTAACGACAAATGCAGTTGTACTCCGTTAGCTTTGTTAACGCAACGTTTCGTAGGTGTTAAACCCGTTATTCGTGACATTTGCTGGTTTAAAGACAACAAACATGGCGCAGTAACTTCTGTACATATTTTAGCGTTGATAGAATACTGACTAAAACCCCAAGTCTTGGTGAAAATGTACGAAGGTTGGCTAAACAAACAGACGTACACTCACGGTCCGCTCCCCTCACAGCTTCTTCCTGGCTGCCTTGGTAACAACAAGTTGAAAATACGGGTGCCCACACAAGTCAAAATAAGCGAAGGTCACTATTTCTTGAAAATATGTATTAACATTTTTTTGTTTTTTGAATTCTTTAATGGAGTTAGGACATTTATAGCTGTTAGAGTGGGTATATAAGCTATTGATCGATTAGAAACATTAGCCATTGACGTGTATATTAAAAAAAATCCACATTTTTAAAAGAAATATAATTAATGAATACAGTTGTTTAGAACAGTACTTCCCAAAACCTGAGCAGACATCTCATTTCCAATTTAGGACACTGTGGCGAGGCAAGTCACAGCTTTCACATCTGATTTTGACTTGGTGGCATGATGTCACAGAAGTGTTGCTGATAATGTCTGCAAGTTTGCCAGCAGTGACAAGTGGGTTTCGCTTCTTCAGGAAGTTGAGAAATAGTCAGATAGCAGTCATCATTGTTCACATGCCTTTTGTACAGCATTTATAGCAACTAGAAGCAGAAGTTCAAATGTTGTCTGGCTTTGATGTTTCGGTTATGCAATGAACGCTCACAAGAAATATTACACCCACTAACACAAATAGGAGGTTTTTATCCTTCGTGCTGGTGAAACTACTGTTATCACATTATACACATTAGGTATCCAACACTCGGTGTTTGTTCTATTGTGGTTCTTCTAATACACACTGATGACCCCCAGTAGAATGAAAAGCTGAACAGGATGCATGATAAATACAGGAAATTAACACTTTTTCCCCCCTCCATCTAGTGTATTTCATGATGTTTTAGGCCCACGAATTTCAGATCAGATGTCCATCAACTCTCTAAAATGACACACAAAGAGGACAGCTTGTTTGAAAATCTTTTATTGTTTACATATTTGTTGTTTATTGATCACGCTCTCTATTTCTACAGAACAGCTTGAGAAATGTGTCCTTGTATGCACGATTCAAGAAGAAGTACATCACAGGATCCAGCACACCACTAACGCAGGTCAACGCAGATGTGATCTGATTGGCTCTTCCCAGTGACTCAAGGCTCGCTGCAGTAATATGGTCGGCATTGTGACTTTTAATGTAGATTATCCTGCACACATGGTACGGCACAAATGCGAGCAGGAAGTTCATCACAATGAGTATGATCATTTTTACAGCTTTGTCTTTCACCGGTCGTTGCTCCTGTTGTTTGACTGTCCTCAGTTTCAGCAGAATCAGTATGTAAGAAACCACTATGGTAGTCAGGGGAATAGCAAATGCCACAATAGTGGAAACCAAAGCTGTGGGAGATGTCGTTTCTAAGTACAGTTTGGCGCAGGTGCCAGAGAAGTTGGTCGAGTCCTGTTTGGAGAACAGTGTAGGAATCATGGAGATGATAACTGTCACCCAAAGTATGCCAACAGCTACATTTGCATACACAGGCTTCCTAATTGATTGTGATCTTATAGGTACAACCACAGCCAGGAATCTGTCCAGGCTGATGAAACTCATTAAGTAGAGGCTGCAGTACATGTTTAGATAGAACAGGAAGCCTGACAGTTTACAGAGGATATGTCCAAAGGGCCAGTGGCTGTCAGACAGGTGGTAAACTATACGCATGGGCAAAATGAGGACATAAAAGATGTCAGCCAAAGCCAGATTCCTCAGGAACACCTTAGATGGAGACGTGCTCTTCTGGTGAAAGAAGGCCCACAGCGCCAAGGCATTCCCAGGCACAGCGATGACGAAAATCAGGATGTAAAATGTGGAAAGGATAATATTCCAAAGTGCCACAGTGGTGTCATGGAAGCCCTCGCTTTCTTCCTCAGAAATGTTCATAGTTGCTGTGGAGAGGATCCGCCTGGTGCAGCACAAATTAGACACAAATATTCTGTTATGATCATTAACACCCCGTTGTAGGCAAACCTGAGCAGACATCTCAGTTCCAATTTAGGACACTGTGGCGAGGCAAGTCGCAGCTTTCACATCTGATTTTGACTTGGTGGCATGATGTCACAGAAGGCTGTGGTCACAAGATTTTTACGTGACTTACCAAAGCATACTTTGATATATCAAAACAAAACTAAAACTGTAAGCTGTATGTGATCAAAATATGACTTGACAACACCAAATCACATGCAATATCATGTGTAAATGAGACTGATTAGAAAGAAGAACTCTCCTCACCAGACGTCATTGTAACAACGGATTACTTTTTTTTTTTTTTTACCAGAAATAGATTAACGGCAAAAAGCTGAGGTAAAAAATATTGATCAGATAAGACATAAATATATTAAACAAAAACATTAATAAGGTACAAATAACACAGCTGAAAATTAGATTAAGGATGTAAACGATGTGTTTTTGTATACTGTCAGATACATTTAGCAAAAAAAGCATCTTCCTATTTTCTTTCAAACAATCTGATAGTTGTAGTTTTCCTTCCTTTTACTGTATATTGCTGTGATGAAATGCAAAATTCACCATCCTGTGCATTTAGTTGAGCAATCACCAAGCTGCGTCAGTGTAATTAAATGTAATGATACTTCCATTAAACCCAAGTTACTGGCTTTGGCATTTGATTTCAAACAATGACTGGCAAAGCATAACTCCGTGGCAGTCAATAGAAGAAATGTAGGCGTTTACTTAAAACACTCAGACATACAAAATAGTGACGAAGCAGAAGTTATATTCTAAGCACCACTAGTCACTGTACCTTAAAATCTAATAATGTAATATAATGCATTATATTAATGATCATTAATCACATTCTTACCTGTAATTGTAGCGTTACAGATCGCAGAAAAAAAAAAAAGATATATCTACTACCAGTGGAAGTCACTAGCCAACAGGTGAAAAGGAAGTAGGACTTGTGAACTGTTGTGTGGTGCATATCCACTTTTGTATTTATATACACACACACACACGCAAGCGCACAAACACACACACACACACACACCCACAAACTCACTGTCACATAGAGCAAATGCGCAGGAATTAAACAGGAAACCAGAAACAAAATGTCAGAACACTGAAGGTCAATGCACTACAAGCATGCAAGTCTTTATTTTTTTGCTACTCCAACACAGTTTTGTCTTTACCACATTGCTCCTTTATAGTATGATTTAAAGCTTTACAAAAAAAATGAGAAGAGGAGAAAAAAAACAACAAATATTTACAAAAATCTATCTGTGCAAACATGATTCTTCTTTTACACCACTCTCCTAAAGTATCTGAAAGGCATGCATACAAATAAACTTTGGTATGTTAACAAAACTACTTATTTTTCTTAGTAGAAGCATTTATGTACACGGTAGACAGATTTATCACTTTGTTTTAGTACAGATTACATTTAGACAACAATACATGTTAACTTAACAAACCGAGACCAGCAGTACAAACACTGCGGTCAACACTTCAGCCATCACACCAAGAGAGTGCATGTAAATTCCCCTAAAGCTCATGACTGGGTTAGGCCTGAAGTGAGTCATTATACAACAACTTTGGCAAATAGGCACAATAAAATGAAAACTTGTATTACTCATGATACCAGTTGCACATCTGTAAAATAAATTGGCAGTTCCAATGGGTGGAGAATGAGAAAATACTCTTAGAAAACTAAAGTTACGTATGTTTAAATGTGTGTGTATACGTCGCGTATACGTTCATAAAAGGCATTTACAAGGGCTGTGTTGAATGTCTGGCAACATAAGAAATATAGAAGATTAAATATACTATGGTTATTCAATCTGTCGTTTCAAAAAATAAAACACAATTTGTACATGGTATTTTGTGATTGTACATCAACTCTAAATTCCCTATTCATAGCTACAGCAAGAAAATATATTTTCAACATGAACGCCTTCCACTTCAGCTACAAAGTGGCGAAACTAAATAGTTTTTTTTTTTTTTAGTTACATTACAAAATATTTTCTGTTACACCTTCAAGAGAGAATCAAAATCCAAGTAAGTATGATGTAAAATTTGAAAATGAACTCAAAAGGAGACAGAAGTAGCGGTGTGTGAATGCCAGTGTCAAATAAAAGATGAGTCGAGGGAGTGCATCACTTAATACTTTTACAAAAACGTTCAAAAAGAGAAGAAAAAAAAAACAAACAAAAAAAACAATATAATACAAAACATGACCAAGGTCTACCTGCTATGTGGTAATGCCAGAGGGGCGATAATGGTACTAAGTAGAGTCCTTAGCTGCTGTGGCTGTTGGGATGCAGGATTTGCCGCTGCTGCCGTTGTGGGACCTGTAGCTGGTGAAGCTGGGGGTGTGTATGGTGCGGATGCTCTTTCCACCTGGGCCCAAAGGTGTGGGCGACAGAGGGGAGGGGGAGGAGGAGGAGCATGAGGAGGAGGAGGAGGAGAATGAAGAGGAGGAGGAGGAGTGCACTCGACCGTTGGGGGTCTGCGAGGAGAACGAGAGAGCTTTACCTGTGTGCTGTGAGGGCAGTTTGAGGGATCCGTTAGACAGGGAGGGGATGTGGGAGGAGGGCAGGGAACCGGAACGAGAGGACAGCATGGAGGACTTTGTCACAGAGGAGGAAGAGGAGGAGGAGGAGGAGGAGGAGGAAGAAGGGTTAATGGGATTAGTAGCATCTGAGTTTGGTGCAGACTGGGAGCTGCCTTTAGTAGAGCTAGGATAAAAAGCAGGGATTTTAGAGATGGGTATAGTGGGGGAAGTTGTTTTATGATCCCCTCCCACTCTTTTAGCACTTCCGTTAGCCTGCAAACAGAGATGCCAAAACAGATACTGGTTGTCAAAAAAGAAAAACTGGTAAAATAACACATGTAAAAGGCAAGACGATGTTAAATAAAACTACAAGTTATTCACAGAGACACGCAAACATTAATATCACTAAGACACAACTAAAAGACACCAAAAACATTTACAGAAGCTCTTTTTTTTTACTACATGGAAGGTGAGACATATTGAACTGAGAGACTTGTTACCAAGAAACAGAACGATGCAAAAGGTTAGACAGGGCGATGGCAGACAGGGTGGGCATCTTTACAGAGTGCCTGTGAGTTAGAAGGCTGTTAGGGCTTGTGAGGGGGGCTGTGGGGAGAAAATTCAGAAGGCAAATGTTCACAAGACGGCTGGAGAGAATCAGAAAACGGGGTTAGGGAGTTTGAAGTGTGACAGCAGACAGGGGAAATGTGGGCCAGTGTTCCAGTGAAACTGGTGGTGCAAGATGGGTGGGTTATGCCGAGGTCTTGACGGTAAGGAAATATATCACTGTGGGGTTAAGTAAGCTGGTGCAGTGATGTTGGGTTTGAGCAGAGGTGCGTTGTGAGAAGGGAGGAGCATAGGCGAAAAGTCGGTTTAGTTTGTATTTGAACATAGCCATAAGCGTCTTAGGGTTTGGCAACACTGTTTAGGAACTCAGCTGTGATGGGAACTGGAGATGTGATGACAACTCAGATGATGACGGGATAGGATTCCGCTTTTCTTTGCCTTTTTTTCTCCATTTTTTTTTTTTGTATAGCCACCAACACAGTGAAAACCATGAGCAGTGTGGACATGCAGAAGCATACAGTACAGTGATGTTATGGGGTAACAGTCAAGAGTCAAACATGCCTTCGTGTCAGAGCAGACTCGAGAGAAACATTAACAGATCCACAGTCGCCACCGCGGTGACTTTATTTTTTTTCAAACACTTGAAATCTCACAGCTTTGGTAGTCTTTTTTTTTCCCCTTTAAATGCCTCATGCTTTTGATTTCCTATACGTTTGTTCCTCTAGTCTCTGGTAAGACCCTACAGTAAAACTACCTGTCGGAACTGCCTCTGAGCGTCCTGCAGTTTTTGTTGTTTTCCTGCTTTGTCGGTTGTACCCGGTGACTGCCTGGACTTCGCGGATAAAGGGACGGGCATCCGACTAGTAGGGGAAGCGACACTCGTATTCTGCAAGGGGATCCAAATGAAAAACAAAACAAGAAATAAAAAAAAGATAGAAAAAAAACACACACCACATAGGAAGTATGAAAAGTCAAGGCACTTACAGGATAAAAAAAAAAAACAAACAAAAAAAACCCTTGTTCATTTAACACCTCAACAATGAACACCAGTGAAAGATCATGCACCAAGTGGGACCACAAAGTCATTATACATAGTACATGCAGTCAAGAATAAGGAAGTAATCAGAGCTTAATCATCATGACAGTGTCTTTGATGATGGTTGTGCCACTTGCTGAAAACCTTAGAGTTTTAGCAATGAACTGAAGGAGAAAGATGGTAGCCAGGAGCCCAACAAAATGCCACCCCCAATCATGATCAGCATGATTTAATAGAGGCAGAAAGCCATTTGGGGACATTTCCAACATTTCCAAGCACCTGTGGAGTGGATTAATGATTTTGTAATTTCAGTGGTTAGGGTTGGAGTGAAGGTAGGTTGGAAACTGAAAGAGAAGGACCCAAAAGCCTCCTGGAGCAACAAGAGCTAAAGAGAGACCTGTTGTACGGTGCTGGGGACAGTAGTGGTGGCGGTGGTGGTGGTGGTGGTGTTGGTGGTAGAAGGGACGACTACAGGGCGAGGAAGCAGCTGAGGTTTTGACTTCTTCTGCAATGAATTTTTGCTGGCTACCTTTGGGCCATGCCCTCTGGAGGTAGGGAGAGAGGAAGACCTCTTCAGCCCCACTCCTTCTGAGCTTTTCCCATTCCCTGCTTCTGCCTCCTCAGGGCCGACTGGCTCCTCGGGGGAGCGCGGTCCCATCTCACTAATAGTGGTCTCCAGTTGCTTGATGGTCTGCTCCAGGCTGTCCAGTGTCTTGTAGGTGTTCTTCCGAATCTCATCTGTCCTGCAGTGGGTGTCGGAGTTCTGCTTCTTCAGTGCGGAGGTGCCTGTTCCCTTGGGGGTTTCTGCTAAGGCTTTCGAGCGTGCAATCTCAAATCTCTTTGCTTCTTTGTGCTGCCTGATAGTCCCGTCAGATTCTTCCTCATCTTCATACACGACCACCTGTAGAGTCTTCTTGCCTGACTTGGTGCCCGTGCGAATTGCCTGTGTCAGTGCTGCCAGCTGTTTCTTAGGGAATTTGAACTTGAACTTCTTCTTACCATCCTGCTTGGTATCTCCATTTGAATCTAAGTTTACTCCACTGTCTGTTAGTTCAGATATTGAGGATGAAGATGAGGACGATAAGCTGACGTGATCGACAGTGCCCTGTGAATTGGTTGCCTTTTTGCCATCAACCACTGAGGTTCCTCCAGTTTTTGCTGGCAGCCCACTACTCTTCTCTGTATCCGACTCCTCACTCTCCTCTTCGATGCGCTCTTGTGCAAGCATCCTATCCAGTTCCTCCTCACATTCAAAGATGGTGGACAGGCGCTTATAAGCTGAACGGATGTCCATCGGTTCGTCAAAGATGATGATGACAGGCTTCTTGTTGAAGCCATTATCCTGCGGCACGGATGGATCCGCTGTGGTGTTCGCTCGGTTTGCTGCGTTGCCTACGGTAACAGTCTGGACGCTTCCTTTCTTGGCATTGACCAGTTCTTGGTACTCGCCACAAGACAAAGCCTGAACTTTGGTGTTGGTGATCATAAATGCAATGTTGTCTGGGGGTGGAGGTGCCTCTTCCTCAGGTTGGTCAGGACAAAGACTAGCCCCATCATCACTGTCACTTTCCACACTAGAAGTCTTTGTGGGTGGAGCAACAGAACGTTTGGGTGCCTCTTTTACTGCGCTGGTTGTTGTGGTCACCACTGGCTCAGGTATTTTATTCTTACTAGAGGAAACCTTCTCCTGGGTGACTTTACTTTTCTTTTCTGTGTTCACTTTGTTGAGGATTTTTCCCTTCTGCATTTCTGTACTAGTCTTCAAAGATTCAGAGCGTTTAACGGGCTTCCTTGGCAGTTTGAATCCGTTCAGTCCCACAGGTTTGGGTGAAATAGGCGGAGGCGTTACAGGTGATTTGGGTGGTGGAGACAGAGGTGGTGGCTTCTGCTGCTGCTGCTGTTGCTGGCTTGAAGAATTGTCATTAACATTGACATTTGACACCTGTGTTGGAGGCTGTGTGGGCTCTCTGTGTTCTGGGGTGTCTTCCATTCCCGGTGGGGGTGGATGATCTTTGGGAATCTGGCCAGTCACATAATATATTACCTGTGAGAGTGAAATTTTGAAATCCGTCATTATTTTAAAACTCTAAAATATAAATTAAATATATCTGAATATAGTGAAAGAAATGCTAAGTCATACATACCCCTTGGCTCTGTCGAACAGTCGTATTCCCATTTTCATCTGTGTCTGGATCTTTATCCTCTCGACTGGGCTCTGAGCTCTGCTAGAACAGTGTGTGAGGGAATAATATTACTGTGCGACTGGTGTGCCAGGTTGTGGCGGATTAACTCTTAATTTACATATTTGACTGCGGAAGCATCCAGGGTGTCAAATCTGGACTGTCCAGTTACTTTCTACGAGGCAAAATATTGACAGTCGCTGCTGCTTAGACTTGTTTAATTGTCGTAACATATTATGTCATGCTGTCCTGACACTAAATGCTGTAAAAAAATAATAAAAAAAAAACAAAAAACCTGCATGCAGGACAAATGAATAGATTTTATATATTCTTTTAAAAGCTAAGACTATAAGCCACTTTATTTTATGACTGCCAGATCAGCTAAAATTTTAAGTTATTCATGGATGAATTCATTCAGCTTTTCTGATTTGCACATCCAAAAATTGACGATACAAAAAAAAGTGATTGCCTTTGTTTCTACAAAATGAATAATTTCGTGGTTTCTACCAACTGCATTTTATTATACACCCAGTGTTTTATCTGCTTCACACAGTATGCACTGTTGATGAATGACTGTACGTCTTTGTCCGTGAAATGTTCAGGCCAAATTTTCAGAAACATTACATAATGTGCAATCTTTAACCCTCTGAACCCCAAAACCTGCCGGTGGTTTTGAAAGGCATGTCAAAATGATACTATTTGTCAGAGCTGGAAACTGTATAAACAGAAAGACTTGCTAGAGTTTAAATTTTCTGATGTTTCTATCAAAAAACAACAACCACAAAAACATGATGTTTTTTCATCATCATTTTTTTTTTCTGGACTCCTTTTTTAATTTTCCCCAAACATATTGTTTTTTTTTTCCCGATTTTGGGTAAAAAAATGATAAATTCTGTGCTCCTCGGCACAAATGTAAAACCATTAGCAACACAGCTGCGCCCAAACGTCACATAAAACTAAATATGAGACTCTTTAGCTGAATAAGGCTGAACTGCAGGTTGTGTTTCTATCATTAGGAGCAAAATATGCCCAGAAACTGTTGGAGTGCAGAGGGTTAACGTTGTATTATTTACAGTAATCACCAGCACACCCTTGTGGCACTGTAATTGGCTTCACTGATACTTACATCACACTTGATCATACGTATTTTCTTTGTCACACTGACTGCTGAAATCATACTAAATGTGTGTCGTCTTCTTCAATGCCAAAATATTAAAGGGTTGTGCTTGGTACGTGGGTGTGAAGCTGGGAAAAGCAAATTGAGGTGAAGTGGTGCAAAGACAAAGAGAAACAGAAAAGTGATTCCTCAGGAAAGTACAAGTGAGGGAGAGGAGCATGCAAAGTGGCCAGACTGACCTCTAAGTGAACCAAGTCTGCAAAAATAGGTTGTGTCTACCAAGTGAGTTTTAACTGTGTTGTCTCTCTCAATTGTCAATCGTTGAAGAAAATACGTGTTCCGTTGATTTTGAAAGAAGAAAGACACAAGACGATTTAGTTGCCTGTAAGCTACAGGTCTTTATTGATTTGGAGGAAAAGACAAGTGATGGTTAAATTAGTTGTGAAACACAGCATCGTGTGGACCAGACATACAAGAAGACACAGCATCTTTTCAGAGGCTTAATTTTATGCAGACTTAATCCCGGAAAAATATCCAAGCTGTGATATCCAGCAGAATCAAAAGAGGGAAGAAAAAACGAGGGGCAGCAAGGAAAGGAGCGTTTTTTTTTGTTTTTTTTTTTGGAGGAAGCTGCTACAGGTTTCTCTCGAGCCAAAGCAAGAATGCAGAAGTTGTAGAAGTGTTAAGACACAGCCATTGATTGTATCATACAGTTGGCAGAGGCAGGCAGTTAGCTGGGCAGCTGTACGGCGATGCATATTTTACCTTTTTCTCTTTGAGGGGTAATAAAGCCCCCGGTCTTAGTTCTCTGATTTGCGGTTCAATTCGAGGGGTGGGCTCTACCAAATTTTTCAGCCCTACATCCTTAACTGTGCACTTCTGGAAAACCTGAGGAGTGGAGAGAAGTGAGGGGAGGGACATGGGGGCAAGGATTTTGAGGAGGGAAGAAGTTTGAGTGTCTTGACCACTGCCACAGCTGTAAAAACCCCCTACACGTAGCAAAATGGTTCAAGGAGGTAACTCAGTGCCCATCCTTTCCCACTTTTGAGGAAATCAATCACCGCAGGAAGGGAAAAAAAACAACAAGCAACCCACTCCCACAATGCAGAAATCAATCAAATCAAGCAGACCTCTGTGTGTTTGTGCACGTTGGAGGGAATGTGTATCAGTGTGAGAGCTTGCGTGTGCATTATGCATCTAACCTGAAGCTCCGCCATGATCTTGTCGCCTTCATCCTCCTCTTCTCTGGTGACAGAGGCGGTGACAGGAGGAGGGGTGGCTGGCTTCGGCTTGGTCTCCGGTGGAACCTTGGTGGGCTTCGGTTGGGGAGACGGAGGTGGAGCCTCCTCTTCACCCTCCTGTGACAAATAATGCAATAAATAATATTTTGTCATTACTTTTAAAAGTGGATTAAGCAATACTGAAAAGTTAAGACAACTGCTGTAAAGACTCAGATTCAAAAAAGAGGTAGGACCTAGATTATAGCATTAGCATCACTTTAATATAAATTTACCATAAGGACAGATTTAACTTTTGACACCATTTGTCAGAGCAAAGAAACTGTAAAAACAGTTAGAATCATAGAATTTAAAACTTTTTCATGGTCAAAAAACTTGACCAAATCATATTTCATTAAAATCACTTTTGCATACATGTGTCATTTAAAAATTTACCAAAAAAGCCCCCAAAAAACACCATTGGCTTTAACCAGACCCTGTTAAAATTAAAAAAAAGATGCACTCTGTGGCACAACCTTGAGGCTATGAGTGCCTGAGCTGTGATCAGCAACTTTTTGGCTGAACAGCAGGCTGTGTTTACACAACACACACACGAGATAGTAGTAAAAATATCAATACTACACGGGGTACTCATTTCCTCCATTATTGTAACATCTTCGGGCCCTTGGAAAAATGTTGAACATATTGATTTCTCAAAAAATCTCAGTAAAATTAATTATCACAGAAATTCAACTTGAGTTTGTATTTTCTTTTTTTGTGATCTCTGGCATTTTAATTGTGCTATGCTGCACAGAAGACACCTTTGAGTTCTCGCTGTGTCTAGCCATTGTTGTGCTGTTTCCATAGAGGTGCAGGACAGGAGAAAAATGAGCCCACAGTGAGTACAAATGTCACAGAAGCAAAAAAGACCCAGAAATGATTTGGTGTTCAGAGACTTAGAAAAGAAGCGCAACCTCTCGCTTTACTGACCTGAGCTGAGACGGACTCCTTCCTGTTGGTGTAGACCACCTCACCAGAGCGTGTGGTGGTCATGCCTGAGCTAGAGCTGGGGTAGGTTTTCCGTGGAGGAGGTGGAGGTGGTGACTTGCTCGCCTTGTCGGACCCCTGCCTGGTCAGACTGTCAGGGGCTGCTGGCCTGATGGCAGTTTTGGAGGGTCTCTCCAGTGCTGGCTTGGCAGGTTTCTCCATCAGAGGCTTGGGGAGTTTCTCAGGCCCCTTCTTGGCTGGTTTGTCTGACTGAGGCTCTGATTGGGGCTCTTCTGTCATAAAGATCAGTTAAAGTATATAAAAGACAAAGTTAAAGTGTGTTGCTAAAGCAACAAAAAGGACACGTTTGTGTCTTGAAGTTACATTTGTGTTCGATTTGTACCTGATGGTGACTCGGCAGGGTTGTGGATGACTTCTTGTTCTGCAGTTGCAGCAGGGGGCAGTGCTGAGTTCTCATCCACCTCTAGATTTGGAATTCCCTTCATCATGTTGGCCTGGGCCTCTTGGAGGATCTTCTCAAACTCCTTTCCATCATAATGACCCATGTTCTGCCTCCTCTCCTCCCACTCCTTCTCTGCTGCCTGTGAGTTGCAGAGAAGAACACATAAAGTCAGGAAAAGTTCCCAACAGCTTCTCAGATTCTAAGACAACTCAATGAAGATCTGTCATTCCTAGAACAACTAAAGAAATTAACTGCGACCTACCTCGATGGACATAGCTCTGCTTTTGCTCTTGCCCTGATTGTTCTGGAGCTCCTCTATGACAAGATCCTGGTTGGCAGTGCCGTTTCCATTATTCACCGGGTTCCCGTGAGTCTTCTTATGGCGGGCGGGACTCGGTGGATCCGAGGCTGCCGCTTTGGGAGATTCCCGGCCTTGACTTTTGCTCAGGTTGGGACTGGAGATGTGAGTGGGGCTGGGGGTGAGCGGGGGACTGGGCTGAGCTGTCAAGGCCGCAGACTGCTGGGACTGCTGCATGTGGACTGGGGAGCTCTGGACATGATGGATGACCACTGGGGAGGAAGGCATCACCTCAGATCTGATGGTGGAGCTCTGGGGCTCGGGTGGGGCTGATTCTGCAGGGGCTTCTGCTGCTGCTGCTGCTGCTACAGGGCTGTTTTCCACTGAGACAGCAGTGGAAGGATCAGGTCCCTTCTGAGAAAACTCAGTGGCACTTCTGCAGAATGAAGGGACACAATCTGTGATCAAATCATGTGGAAAACACAAATGCTTTGTTTGCATGAAAATAACAACACTAGGTCACCCTTTTACAAATCACCTTTATTTACATACAACTAAAATGAGGATTTATAGTCTTTTTGAAATGTTATCAAGATTAAGAATACATCAAACCCTATAATAAAGATGACAAGTTATGCTGATGAACTGCTGACATGAAAAATCTACGATGGTTTATGGTTTGGCAACAGGGCATGTCTTGGGTAAAAGAGTCATGCAGGCAGAGTGAGGGAAAAGTCGAGAGTGAGTTTGGTGTCTGTCACATATTAAAATGGAAATGAGGCGCCGCAGTGTCCACCAAATTAATTCACTTATCGGTTCAGTGAAGGTGATGGAAGTAAATCAAGCTGGACGCCACACTCTTCTGTCCACACGGAATGACCTCTTTGATGGGATGAAGGCTGGCTTGCCAGTGTAATCAAACACTACAATCTCCCACATCACAGACCCCTGTGAGGAGCCCTGCAAAGTGCTTTTTGTTTTCATCTCCAATTCCCACTCTCTCACACTCAGCCTCCAATACTCCAAGCACCACTTCTTCTGATCTCTACTTTATCTCCATTGACATTTTTTTTTTCTCTCAAACATTTCCCCCCCCTACCTTCTAAGACCGCTGAGTGTATCAGTCAGGCTTTTGACCCTTTTCAGCATGCTGTCCAGTTTATGAGGCTCCTCCTTCAAAAACTTGACAGCTTCCACTTCCACCCTGAGTACAGCCCGCATTCTGGTTTGCAGGGCCGGAAACTCTCCTGAAGAAAAACACGGAGGGATATGTGCAAAAATTTAATATTTCTGAACATTTTCATTTTTCTTCTGATTGTGTAAGTGCTATTTTATAGCTAGCGACACTGTCTTTTATGTGAAAAGGCCTCTGAATAACACGCTCATGTCAGTGATGTTTACAGGCTGCCAATATGTAAAGGCACTGTGTCCCCCAATACTCATTCAACAGGTTGCATTAATGCCTTTGTTAAAAATTATATAGAATTTATTTAGGAGCTAAATACAGACATAGTCCCTAAGAACATAATAGTTTAGAGCCTGGGCTAATCTAAATCTGTTAAATCTTATATCATAAATGTAAACTGTTGACAAACTTTGTCCAAAATAATACTTTAAAGTCATGATTTGACAATAAAAAAAATTGCAAACCTTGATGTTTAAGTCCTTGTTTTCACAATTCACAATTTTTTTTTTTATATATATCCGTAGAGTTTATCATCAGATATAATCAAAGTGTCAGTATGTTATTTAAATAAAACAAAAATTTAGAATACATTAGTACCTTTGGAAAAATGTATTGAATAACTAAATACTGACATAGTCTCTTAAAAGACACTACAGTTCAAGTTAAGTTTTATTCATCATGCAGGTTAATGTCAGTATTTATTTTTTATATACATCTCTAGGCTCTCCAAAGGTCTTGTTTTTATCTTGCACAGTTGTCTGGTAATTTATAAATTATAGTTGTTCATTGCACTGAGTGGGATTTCACCCAATTTTTTTGTACTTTTTTGGTCTAATGACATTAAAGGATTCTGATTCTGAAATTCTGTTAAATCTTGTATCATAAATGTCAACTTTAGAAAAACTACATCCGAAATAATAATTTAGGGTAATGATTTAACGAAAAATTGCCAAAACTAATTATCTAAGTCCATGTTGTAAAGGTATCAAGAGCTTTGTGTAATTTTGCCTTGGATAAAATTTCAACCATGTAATTCTAGAGTTTAATATCATATATAGTCTGCTGTTTAAATAAGACAACAACTTAGAAGAACCCAACCACAAATTACTGCCTTTGTATGACCCACTAGTTTATATTAACTACTTGATTCAACAATTCGTGGTCTCAGTAGAAAGAACATTGTCTGCCATCGTACCTTTGAGCCCTGCCAGAGACTCTCCCACCTTCCTCAGAGTTACCGCTCCCTCTTCCACGTCTTTCAGAGTCACCACTCTGTGTGTTGTTGCCGAGTCCTTCTGCAGAGAACCTACAAACTGCTCCAGGTCACTGCACAGACAGGAGAAAGGACCAAAAAAATATGGAGTTGAAGAAAGATGCTTATTTACAACTTGGAACTAATTAATATATAATGATGTGTCCAACAGTGGAAATGAAAAATCAATTGAAACTCATGTTTTGATGTATTTTTGTCTGATATTTGTCTGCTTGGCTTGTCTAAGATTATTATTACTCTTCACAAACACCAGGGGGCAGGACACAATCATTTATCTAAAAGATCATACACCGATGGAGCAAAGGTGAGAGCAAACTTTAGGATGTGATGCATAAAAAAGTGAAAAACGTACATCACATTGAAATATATACACGAGACCGAGAATAAACATCTCCTCTATGCAGTTCACTCTCCTGTCTACACTGGACTGCTTAGTATAGACTTGCCTGGGTCTTATCCCAAACCACAAATGTTTACACACTGAATGCGGGCTTATTTGTGTGAGAGAGCACTTCCTCACATAGAAAACATATCACGGCTCCTCAGAACCGTCCTGGCGCTGGAGAAAGCCAGCTATTCCGAGGGGAAATGTGTCAAATGATAACATTGTGTGCAGTGTTGGATTGCATGAGAGGAACTAAAATGGTGTTTCATTGTGGCCAGGTACCCTTGAGAAACCCTCTTTCATGGCGAGTCCCCAAAAGGGAGCGGGAAAGGCAATAAGGAGAACGGTGTGTTAAATGCCCTGCTATGCCAGGGCCTGTTGGAATGATGGAAATTCCAGCGGAGGACAAAGAAAACTGATTTTCTTTTTTGTTTAATCAAGCCTCACCCAGATTTTAAAAAAAAAAAAAAAGTATGTTTCACGTAATGTGCATCTCTGTGTGTTAAATACACCCTAATTAACCACTTTAGATTACATTTGCTGGAGCAATCATTTTCACATTTCCCTTCATATAATGTAAATTACTGTTATCAGCGGAAACTATGGGGTCACAGGCTTATAATGAGAACAGCTTGATGAGATAAAAACTGACTTGCGGATAAGTTAGCAGCACACTAGCAGGATAAATGTTCTGTATTTTTGCTCCGTGGAAGCTTTGTCACCATCATCAATACTGTCCCCTGACGATGACAAAGCATCCTATTTAAAGCTTCTTCAGGTAGCTCTGTTCTTTTGTACTACCAGTTTCCAAATTCTAACCACTGAACCTTTTTTTTTTTTTTTTTGCTATAAAATGTAACAAAGTGTGCCCTTACAGGTCATGATAGATTTACTTCTCCTCCTGAGAGGCCAGTGCTTTTCACAACACATTGTCCCACCGGTCTTAAAGCCAAGCAGCCCTAATTACCGGGCCTTATTTAAGGTGCCAGCGGCCATGTTTTGCTGACTCACAAACGACCGGATACCAAGGCTAACAGAGAGCTTAATCTAGTTCCAATCCACTGTCTCCTGCCTGTTCATTCCCGAAGAATCTATGAGCTGCTATCATCGTGTTTATTAGAGCATATGTTCGCCAATGTCTAGCAAGACAACACGGTTTGACCTTCCCTGTAAATATCCAAATAAAGAAAGGATTTAATTACTGCTCCCTGTTGGCAAGATGAGGCCAGTGAATTAAAATAAGAGCAGGGTAGTGAGTAATTACTCCACAGTTAGGCCCATTGTTCTAGACTGCTGTCTCTGAGAGGCAGGCGCTGCTTGCCTGTATAAACCTGCGAGGCTGTAATTTGGAGGGTGTTGGCTTGTCAAAGAGTTTAGGATTGAATAGCTCAGGTGAGCTGATAAAAATGAAGCCTTTTGTGGATTCCCTATAAATGGGAGTACCCAGACGGGAGCCGCATGGGAGTGTATTAAATCGAGTGCAAAACTTTATAGAAAGGACAAACCATTTACAATAGGCATTCAGTAATGAATGCAAACAACCATATCTATCCATTTTGGACTAAAACTAAAACGCAACAGTAAATCTGTGACTTCTTACCTGAGCTGTGTGAGGACACGCTCCTCCAGACCCAAGTACTTGTGCCTGTCTTCTTCCACCAAAGCTCTCTGCCTCTGGACAGGGTCCTCCAGACGCCGCATGGCCTCTGCCAGTTTAATACTGATTTCCTGCTCTGCACGCTTCAGCTGCACCCGTAATGCCTCCTGGTTCTGGAGCTGAGAGGATACAACACAGTGGAATGAGATATTAGAGGAATCCACACTAGCAAAACCTACATACGCGGCTTTTTAAAGTGTCATACAGATGCATGCTGTTTTTTTTTTTCACATGCATGCACACAGGTGGATGACTATAAACAGACACGACAACAGTCCAAATCAATTAAAAGGACAGAGAGGTCTTGCCTGCAGCTGTCTCATCTGATGGAGTTGCATCCTGAGGTCAGAAACGTTCTTCCTGAACTGCAGGAGGTTGACTTTGAGAGGAACTGAGCTCTTCTCTGATGGGGCTGCATTACTCTTGGGAGCTAAAACTGGAGAACCACCTGGATAAGTAATTAAAAAATAACCAACAAATCAACAAAGTTTCAGTGTGCTTCCTGAGAAACACGACACAGATGACACACAAAAGAAGAAAATATACACGTGCACGCTGAAACCCTTTAGAGACGGTTCATAATCACGCTTATAATTACACTCAAGTAGAAATTACAGCAGAAATTATTGGACAGGCAATAAAAGTAAAAAGATAATTCCCCCCCTTAGAGGGAGTAGACTGAGATGTTCTTTTCCAAACCCTCGCTCTGTCATCCTGTCTGACTTTCCGCTACAAATTATTGGTTAGCTTGTACATGTCTGCAAACACACTCTTCCTGGCAGCGCACTGGTCTGACTTAACGTTCCAAATGTTTAGTAAAGATTTCTTGAACTCTCTGCGGCGTCCTTTTTCCCCTGCACAAGGAGCTCAGATAATAATGCTCGCGCTCACATTGGCTGCACCTTCGAAATGTCTGTCAACTGCATTCAGTGTTTCAGTCACCACTGGAAATGAAGAAACCATGGAAACCAGTGGAGCTAATATTTGTGGCTTGGGTGAAAGTCCCTAAGTGGCCAACACCAATAATAATCTAACTCAAACTCCAGGATTAGTTTTGACTTCAGTGACCTTTGAGTTATTTTAAGGCTGCATCTACACACAGACTACAGTCTTTTGATCTCATACATTCATGATCGGAGAATGTTCATTTGAATGCTTTACACAAACTGCAAATAATAATTGTCACTTGCCTCTAATAGGCATATTTAATTTAGGGTTTGCCCATATTTTATAGTATCTAAGATTTATTTATCTAAGAGTTTTCGAAAATTTCTTCTGATCTACTGGGAGCAGGGAAAAAAACATTTTTACAACATATCTCTTGCAATTGAAAGATCAAATTATAAATAGTTTTTTAAGTGACATTTTTCAGTAGTAAGAAGTTCTAAAGTCTGTGAATTATTCACAGTAAAATAGTTTCTGAACAAATGTGATTTTGTTAAAACGAATTTTTCAACCTCGTGAACCCCACAAATAAAAATGCATTTACCTTCATTGTATTGGATTTGAGGCTTAAATCTCAAAAGCAAGTATCTAAAAACGAGCTGCATGGCTAGATACCACTAGAGGTAAGTGAGAACCAAACCTTTAACCTCAGAAATCAATGAAAGAAAGCACTGTTCCCGCCCCAGAGTTACACAGTAGTTTGGGGAATGCTCCGAGTGCACTCTAAGCTCTCTTGATGCAGACTAGGTGGCAGTAAAAGAAGAAACTTTTGTCTTTGTAATCCCAAAAATCCATTCACATCATCTCCCTTACAGCTGCCTGGACCTGAAGTACAGGTTACAATGTACACTGCTGATTGTGTTTTGGGCCTTGGGGAAAACGATGTCCATCAAAAGAAGTGCATGTTGTGTGGTGACAATGGGGAAGCATTTTCAGGTTGAGGGAAAAAAAAAAGTGCCACATGTCTCTTTGAGCAGTCAGGTGAGATCAAAGAACACACTATAACTTCTCTGATGTTTTGAAGATTTGCTCAAGCACAACATGACGAGTAAATCCCCCTGAAAGCTGCATACGAAACGTGTCATGAGACATGGGATTAACCTTCAAGACACATAAACGGCGTTGTGTTTTTGCGCTGCCACTGGTGAGGCTGCAGATCTTTTTTATCAGACCTCGATCTGGGTGCAGACCGCTGCGGCGCGGAGATTGAATCGCTGAATCATCTTGGCAGGCTTGAGAAGTAATAGCATCTTGTTTTAAGTAGTGCTTTGAGGGGTTTGTGTTAGCTCTGCTGGCTCTCCTCTCTTAACTCCTATTAAACTGGGGAAAGGATTGTGAGGAAATCTGAACCGATGACAAGCAAAAGAAGCCAGACTTTGTTTTTCCTCCCTCCAGCGCTGCTCATTGAAGACTCCTGACTGACACTGATGTGTGGGCTTGTCTGCACAAGACTTAATGGCATTAAAATGCTTTCTTTGGAAAAAAAAAAAGAGGAGAAGTTGAAATCGTACTGAGTAGCTGCCATACTAACCTGAGCTATGTGCACTGTGGGCTGGAGATGAGGTCTTCGGTGGTCTCTCGCTGCAGCCGGAGAGAAATCAATCAGATCAGGATTTTGATAAATACATCCATTATGGGGCACTTTAGATGCACAGGTTGGTATTAGTATGAGCAAACACGTTGCAACAAAGTATGATGGAAAAAAGACAAACCAGAGAGGTTAAAATGATGTTAATGATGTTAACAAGCTTCATCATCGTAGCACAGAAACATACAAAAATTCACTGCAGTCACAGACCTTTCAAACTAACTGTCAAGTAAACTTTACCACAAAAAGTCTTCACAGAGCAGATTGAAATGCAAAGAGTTGAAATGCAGCCAGATAAACCATACAAAGTGGCCATTTATCTAGACAGCAAATGACTTCTATATCAGATTCACAGTCAAACCTATTTCCTCTTCACCAGGCGCTATTTAACCTGAGTGTTTGATATGGCCATTATAGCAGGGCTACTTTATCTGTCCTGCTCTGACTGTATCACCAGGCCTTTTCATTTGGAACTCCATTCCCCCGTCGCCTCGCTCTGTCCTATGCTGTGATTGCTTACCTTAGAGGCTCCTTGGTGCCACTAGTGTTTGGGCCCTTTAAAAGTGCATGCTGAACAAGACCAGTCAAGCTGGCAATCTGTTGCTCCATAGCCTTCATTCGCTCTCTGCAGAAACATCAGAAAATTCTACTTTCAACACCGAAGCCTACTGGGTATCACAGCTGCCACTAGAGCTCAGAATTAGAACGCTGTTAACAGAATAATCAATTGTTTTTAATCACCAGACCATTAATCTTTTTGTCTTATTTTGTGGATGGATTACACAGTGGAGATTCTTTTTGCAATTATGTCCTGAGTAAATATCGACTCTGGTAACATAAAAACAGTAGTTTCTAAATTACAACAGCACTTGACTCAGTCTCTTTACACAAAGAAAAAGCTTGAGTCCAAATGGAATAAACAAGATGGGTGACTCCAGACGAGATAAAGGACCCTGAGGTTGACACCGGGGGTGCTCGAGTGATATTGTTTTTTAAATAAAACAAGAGTGACTCGCAAGTGGCCAAGAAGAGAGTGAAAGGACTATTTGAAAATTACACTGCCTAAAGAAAGCCTAAACACCAGAGGGGTGGACAGGGAACCTTACAATGAGATTGCTTGGTAAGCCTAAAGGTTGGAGAAGAGAGCAACTTTTGTTCTCAGCTGTCATCATTTATCTTGAGGAAGGATATGGGGCATGTTGAGGACACAGGGCGGACTGTGGTCTCAGCGCCGCCACACACAATAGGCAGACACAAGGTCTATGTGAACACAACAATGCCTGACTTCAGTGTCGAGCAGCATATTTCACATGAATACAGTCTATGACAGCTACAGAGCACTTAGTGGGACTGTGTTTATTTTGAAAGTTAAGTACAGTACTTTTCCTTTTCGAATTCCTCCACTCTTTTACAATATTCCCAGGGCATTTCTAATTGGGGTTTTTGGGCTTCCCAGGTGGTCCCGCCTGATCTGTTTGACTGATCTGGCCATTTCAAATACTTATTCAACCTGGTCAATATTTTCTTTGGTTTTCTTAGGTACACACATAGCCCCCTTAATCCCCTTTTGGTGAAGTCCCCTTGCCTGGCTAAGGGGTAAGCATCCCTCTCGCCCCCTTTCTATGTTTATGTGCTCTCAGTAAGAGTAGACAAACCTAAACCAGGTACCCAAACGTCTGCTGGATTATCCAAACTGAGCAGACTCCCCAGGATTGTTGTTGGAACACTGGTCACAGAGTAGCAGAAAAATATACAGTAAGTTAATGGAGCTTTCAGACACTATCCTGTTCATTGGTGGCACCCATGTCTGAGTCTACATGCTTTATGGTCATCAACACTGTTAGAATTGGAATAGAGACTGTGAAAACAATGGTCAGACAAGCAAGAGCTGGTTGTATACACAAACCAAACTGATGCATAATCATGTGCATTAGTCTGCTGTACTGCAGATCTGGAGACAGTGACAGGACAGGTTAAATTCTTGCTCACAGTCATGGATGATGAAACAGAGTCCGAACCAGGGACTGAAAATCAGCAGCTCATGGTTAGGGTGAAACTGGGATGCAGAGTTAGTCCATGCTCCCATGCAACGTCTTAATCCTAATTTTATCAATCCCACCAGCCCACTGTATGTAACATTTGGCCCCGCTGGGAACTTACCGCGTCTGATGTTCATTGGCAGGTGGGATGGGTCCCTGGATGTGACCCTGGAGGTCTGAAACCACAGGCGATCCCACGTTGTTACGGGGTTTAGTCCCCGTTACTTCCTCCTTCCTGAAGGACTGGCGCACTGGCGAGCTCCTCTCCATGGGAACACCATGAGGTGGAACGCCATGCGGTGGAACACCATGAGGTGGAACGCCATGAGGTGGAACACCATGAGGAGGAACGCCATGAGGAGGAACACCATGAGGAGGAACGCCATGAGGAGGCCCACTATGGATGTCAATCATCCGTACCTCAGTCATCCGGTGAGGGGATGGAGGAGGAGTCTTGGAACCCAGAGTGGGCAGCTGGCTGTTTCTGGACTTCTGCCTGTACAGCGAAGGGTGATCCATAGTGTCTGTGGGGCTGGGCCCACTGTAGGAGCCCGTGGAGCGAATGGAGGCACGATGAAATCCCCCCATGCCGTGTTCTGAACCGTCAAGCCCAGGATTGGGGTGTGGTCCGTGGCCTGCAGCCATGGTCATTCGTCCCTCTTGGAGCAAGTAAGGATCTGCATACAACCCCTCATTTCCCCGAGCTAGACTGTGGCTCTTCCCACCCATGTCCTCATCAGGCTTGACATCCCGTCTCTCCAGGATGGCGCTAGGACAGGGCGAGATGGAGCGGGCCGGAGGGTTGGCGTTTGACAGTCGGTCTCTTGGGATAGTGGCGTTCCCGGGTATAGATCCCTGCCGTGGGCCAAATGGGATTCTGGAGGGGGAGGGAGGCATGGAGTGGGGAGTCGGGGGTAGTGCTCCCTGCATGGGGTGGTGTGCTGGGGGACCCATTGGGGGATGTCTAAGAGGGTGCTGGCCATCACGGCTGGCGTGTGCCATCTCGTTGTGCATCTGGAAAAAAACACAAAAGCATCCAGTAAATTAATCTAGACTTATAAACAGAAAAAAATGCTTTTCTTTGTACACAAAGCGATGCCTAAAAATTCAAGACAACTGCTTCTCCTCAACGAGAAGTCCGGTCAGTAAACCACACAGCATACTTCTGTCCACTCGAGAGCTTCAGCTACTATTTATTTTGTGTATATCTTGTATTTCTGGACTGAAGTTGCCCTTGAAACAAAAACATCCATCTAACTCAGTTTACACTGTTGCCTTTCAAAGAAAACACAGTCAGCATTTTTTCCAGAAGCAGAGAATAAGTACTTGCAAGGCTACAAACACTGGATACACAGCATTACATTTTTAAAACCTGGATATTATACCCACAGGCTTCTATAAAACACTATTAGAATACATGAACACAAGATTCTTTCATTTCTTTTCTTACTTTTTCCACTTTAAACAAGCTCTCTCTGAGATAAGACTGCGGCTTTGCAAAGAAAAAGAGTTTTTATATGCACCCCCGGGGTTAGGTGGTAGTTGGTTAATTTGCAACAAGATCTGTCTACCATTGTCTGTTTAAACAGTCAGCTAATGCGGGCATCTGCGCTTTAGCCCAAGCACCTATAACGACGACTGAAGGCTAATGCACAACAACCTGACCTCAATTAACCAGAGTGGCTTCCCTGGTTAAGCAGAATATATGAACAATGAAACTGTAGGTGGTAAAACTAGAGTGAAAACAAGGAGGTGAACATCTTAGATAGATGGTGGGAGGAAAAGGATGTCGGGTTAATGTGGTGAGCCACATGCTGCTGTGTGTTCACCATGAACTGTTTTATCATGGTTGCCTTTATCTGATCTTCGTATTACTTCCTCTACATTTATTTTTATGGCTTACGTGAGGAATTACTGCGCACATTTTTAAAGAAGACATTAATTCTATTTTAATGAAGTCAATATGAAACAAAACCTAATTTGGAATCAAAGCAACAATTAAAGTTCAGATCAACTCAGAACCTACAAGCAGGAATATGCATAATGTGTCTTGCACTCTTTAATTAAGTTATTTTTTTCACAGAATAAAACACGTACTCGCAACTAAAATCTAGCACATAAACAGCGATATAACCCGTGGATGTGTGATAACGCCGCACTGGAAGTGTCAAACGCAGGGCAGAATCCAATCCATCTTTCTTGCTGTCTTACACTCTATTCCTGTCAAACAAACAAGCTATTGTTCCTTCAAGGTATGACTCATGGGTTACACCTAGAAGTCAAGACAAGTTAAAAAAAATCTCATGCAAAGTTGTTAAAAAAAAAAAAAAACTTCAGGTACAGTTTTTGACAGTGTGCTTTTTTAGCGTCGTCTTGATTTATTTTTTTCCCCCCTCCCCGGTGTCAGCGCAGATTATCACAGTGAATAGAACAACAAAGTGGGTGTGACACGTGCGTGCACGTGAGGAGGTGTGCGTTGTACGAACTGGAAAACAGCGATTGCTCAAAGTGTACTGTAACAAAGGGCTCAGGCTTGGCAGTGATAACAAAAGCATAAAAAAATAATAAAATAAATAAGAAAGAAACTTGTTAGCAGCGAAAGTTCACACAGCCTATAAATACGGCTGCAACACGCCTGACCAAGCAGTGAAAGACATAATAGAAAATCTGAAAAGCACAGAGCCACATCATCAAACCCTAATGACTCCCACTACTTAAGGTGCCTGCACATAAAAAGAATAGTTGCCCTTGTGAGGGGAATTTCTCTGGAGCACTAAATAACATCTCTGACTGCTTTTTCCAATTCCAGCACCTGCCATATAAGAACAGTTTGAGCCAAAAGGCATCACTTGTCAATCCCTAACAGATGTTGAACCTTTGGAACTAAAATATCGTAAAATATCCCTAAAATATACCCATTCTGTCTGTGCAACTCAATGCTTTGAGACAAAACAAAGGCGTAGCAGCTTGAAAAAACGCACACGAGCAGCCATGTGAGGCAACGTACGAGGCAGTAGTGGACTTATTTTTCCGCCGTGGTCTTAAGCTTCCAATAATAAGGGCTGCATATCTCGCTGGAGTGCACAAAAGTTGCCTCGATGTCTTGCCGTGGCAGAGATGGAGCGGGTTTGTAAACTGATTCACAAACTGCAGAGTCTCAGAATGAGCCAAGCTAAACAGATAAAGAGAAGCTGTGCTGCAATGTTCACGGAGAGGGGAGCAAACATTTAAAGAGCTGATTGGATTGCTGGATGTTTTACGCTGATGTGCGTATAATGGGGCTGGCGACGAAACAGATGGTTGCTAATTATGATAATTGTAACTAAAAACAAAAAGACAAATAGTTTTTAAGCAAATAGCAAAAATGAGGACGATCGCCTTGAGGAGAGCAGATCAGAGGCTAACTAATAAATGAAGCTCTGTTTACAAAATACCTCCTCCAGCTATGTGTACATAATATCACCTCTGACAGCCACTATTGACTATTCAATGAACACAAAGCACGCACAGCTTTGGGCACCGTCCAATGCATAAGTACAGATTAGTGCTTCAAAACATTTTCTGCTTCTTCATCAGACCCAAGTGCAGGAAATCACAGTCTGCAGCTTATCAACGTACTTATCAGTTACTGCCCACTTCTGTCCACCTTGTATCAATTACTGACAGACAGCAAAGCAGATTTTTATAACCAGGGACACCTCCATATAGGTTTTACTGGACCGAAAGCGGTGGATCCCACTTTGAACCAGATCTGAGGCCTGACATTTCTGCGAGATAAGAGGACACTCTATAGGCCGAACAGATGTGAAGTATCCCCCCATTGAAAAAGCTGTTTGAACAGGTGCTCATTAGGTTGTAGAGTTTTCCTTTGTGCAGCCAGCTTTCTGTTACATTATTAAAAGAGGTTGCCAAGAAAGAAAGAAAAAAAAGGATACAGGCTTGAAAAACCTATATTGTCTCAGGCTTTGAAAAGCAAACAAAATACACGAAATCTGCAGTGTGAATCTGCCAACAATAGAGACACTGCTTATAACAGGAGTCTACAATGTACGTGTTTGTGTCTGAATATTATTATATTTACCAGAAACCAACTGTTGGATCGCTTCTACAAATGTCATCTAACTAATTCCTCTCTGTAGCGTGTTTTCTCCACACCTCACAGCCACGTCCAAATCTCTGTGTCAATTACTGCTTGGTTAAACAGTGACAGAACTGTTCATGACAACAGTGTTCTTCTGCCTCTCTTACCTAATGCCAAGATTTCACAATGTTTGCACAGGAACCCATGCGAAGTCGCTTCGCGTCTCTCCGCTTAATGCATTTCAGCCCGCTGAGCACAAATTATCGTTTTCAAACCGGCAGATTCAGCAAATCCCAGATTTATTAAATAGGCAGTGCTGTAAAAGATTTAAGGAAAAAAGAAGTTGAGGGAAAAAACTGTTCTGCACAACTCTATTAATATTAAACTTCCCTGCTCTCAAACTATTTGCACACTTAAACTCCCCTTTTACTGTTTTACTCGTATCTGATTTTGCCATCGTTTTTTACAAGTCGTCTTTTGTTCACTTCCCTTTGAAGGAGCCAACTCAGCAGCACAGAATAAAAAGAGACTTCTGCAGCACCTCAAGTAATACCGCTGAACGGCATCGTCACATTTGCCTCGTCATTGTTTTAAACTTTATCAGTTTCCCTGTTCACTTCCGTGACACGCACAGTCCAGTTATGTGGCGATGGGATTATAAGTAAGGTTAATGTCAAATTTGCAGTATCACAATAGTGCCGCAATGCCAACTGTAAATCTGTGGCGGACAGAGAGGAGCAGCGAGGTCAGATGATGGGTCAGGCGGATTAGAGAGGCGGATTTGAGGATGAACATTCGAGGAAAGGGTTATTTGGGGTTTTAGTTTTGTTACATCAGCAGGAAACAAACACAGTAGAATCCGAACAAGGCGGAGAGATTAGAGCTGATATTGGAAGGGGGAGAATGAAAAAGAGAAACAGTCCTGAGAATTGAGTTCAATTGTCCCTTAAACAAGCTGCAGCAGAGCGTATAAGGGAGGCCCAGACGCAGGCCCCTGAGAGAACAATATCAGACCCCCTCTAAACAGATTAACAAGAGGCAGGGGGACATTCCTTCCCTTAACTGCAAACAGGATGTGAGGAGAAGAAGAAGAACCGGAGGCTATTCTGTCTGTGACAATCCGCTGCTATGAATGAGACTAGTTTCACTGCTGTGTTAAGCGAGGGTTAAATACTCACCCTGGCATCGCCGTTGGCAGGTCGGGGTCCATGGCTGAACGCCTGTGCTGGATCTTTGTGGTACACCTTCAGGCAGGAGTGGTCTGTGATGTTCCTGCAGGACAGAGAGGTGTGCTGTGGTAAGAGGGCAGCCCAGATATCACCGTCGGACCGCGGGCGATCCTGCCTCAGCCTGGCTCTCTCTAACCACCCTCCAAAGCGCACATGCCCTAACGGAGACTCGGGTAGTCCTGTTTTATGCGACATTTCCTCTAAATCTCAAAAGTCTGTCAAAACATCCACGAATACTGTGCTGAGAGGTGGCTCAGCCACACAAACGGACGGCGGATCTGCTTTTTCTTTTGCCGATCTCACCCTCTTGCTGAGGCGTTACAGTGTACCCTGGACAGCAGACCAACCTTAAACCATCACGAGACAATTTTTTACAGCCTTGATAAAGAATTAGTCACAAAGTGCACTTTGTACTTGAGCGGGAACTCTGTACACAATGAAGTAAAGTTTCTTACGTCTTCAAGAGCTGTGTTTTTTTTGTTTTTTTTTGCTTTGGAAAAAAACAACACTAGAATAAATGGCTGTATTCTGCCTCAGCACAAAGAATCTGCTGCACTATTGACAAGACATGCAGGTGAATACGAAACCAGGAAGGTGCAAGAAAGAAGAAAAATCTGAGCTAGTGTATGTCTTTCGTTCTTGTAAATGATGACGCACAACACAGTACACAATATTTTGGAGCATAGAAGTGTCTTAACAGTGCCTAAAGTTTTCAGACACAAACTTTCACAGGAGGAAAACTGGCAAGAAAGTCTCTTAAAAGTACTCCTCAGTTTGTTAAAGTACATCTGAGAGATTTTGTCGTAGGGCTGCATCTCCAAATTACTTTCTGTTAAACATGGAGGGAAAGGAAAGAGAGGAGGTTTCCTGGCCAGAGACATTTCCCGTTCGGGGAGACATAAGGACAGAAAGGGCTTGTGGAGGGAAGCAGGAAAGAACTAGTGAAAATATTCTGAACCTTGGATGTCCTGTTTCCAAAACACAACACATGCTGTTCGACACATATTCCCAATCAGTCTTTCTGTTTAAGATGCTCAAACTTATGTCTTTACCTGACGTCAGCGAGCTCGTAGTACATGTTCCTCATGTCGTCTTTGACGTAGACGGCAACGCTGGGCGACTCCAACATCTTCATGGTGAGCTGCTGCGGGAAGGCACTAACGAACAGAGCTCTGATTGTGTCGATGCTGGTGATCTCATTAGGCATGCGGATCTGTTTGGTCTCGTCCCCGTACTGCAGGTACAGTACACCTACAGAGAGGAGAAAGCAGGGCAACAGGGTGATTAGCCAGAAAGTAAACTCCTTTCAAATCTTTCCTATGACTAACACAAGCATGTGATTTCTGCAGCTTGCATGAGCAGTGATGCACCGTTCTGTTTCTCCCCCCCCCGGATTGTTAATCTCACTGTTTTTCAAATGCTGAAGAAGTAGTTCAGCCGAGCTTGCAGTGTTAATATGCTAATGCAGACACAATACTTCATGCAGCTCCTTGACGGTAAACCCCCGCCCCCCCCAAATTACTAACCAGCAGAAAGGCTTTTACGGTTAATCTGTTGCACAACAAGTATTGACTTAGCAACCTACATTAGCAAATGACTGCTCAATGAAAACTGGTCTGGATTTAGATCTTTGAATGTTAATCTATTTGGATTAATATCAGAATACAAGAAAACAATGCCAAACAAATCTGGCTAGACAACAGGCCATGTGTAATGCAGTATTGCAGTTTGGGTGAGCCTCAACCTACCTCCAACACTTGATTCTACTAAAAAGTGAAATTTACCTGCATAAGTTATGCCGTAGTTTCATGGCTGCTCAGTGTGTAGCTATTTATCAAGATTTAAATCTATACTGTGGCTATAGATTGTATACAAAACGTAGACATAGCCTAGAAAGTGAAGCCAATGTGCAAGTGACTTACACTTGCATTCTTTTGAATACCCAGCAGGGGGCGACTCCTCTGACTGTAAAAGGAAGTTTGATTCTATAGAAATCTATGAGAAAATAACTATTTCTTACTTGATTTATTGTCTCAGCAAACATTTTTCTAATAAGTTTATGTTCTTTATTGCTAGTTTTAAATCTTCCTCAATACAGAATGCTCTTCAATTAGTAAATTATGTTCCTATTTAGAATTAAGTCGTTAATAGTAACGCAAGGTACACTTTAGGGTATGGCTACCTTTGTGGTTGCTATAGTATGAGTGTGCATAGCATGTTCTCAAGTTCTCAGTCAGATCGACCCCCTAACTCATCACGTCCAGTTTCAAAAAACACAACATGAGGACGGTCAACTTCCAAACTCAAGGCTTCAGAGTGGTAATTCACAAATCAATGGGTGATGTGACTTCGACATTAAATCTTTTCCTGATGTGCCGTTTTGTACCGGACTCTAGCTGACATACACAGAACACATTCATCTTCTGATTAGGTTTGTGTTAAATTGTACACAACTGTGGCTCATGCAAGTTCCAATCACAATTTGTGAAGTAGGAAAACATTATTTTAGCTGTTTAAACGGACTTCAAATTGAATTCTTGCCTGAGTTGTGGCACAGATGGCATCAAAAATCAAACTGTGTCATAAAAAGCGTCCTTTAGTGTGTAGTTTTCTAGCAGATTTTCAGCTGCAGATTTGCAAAGACGTGTATATTTTGTTGCACCTGCAAATGTTACATGTTAGAAAACAGCTTGCTGTGCATTCAACTAAAAAAACGGACAAATTATTTGATATTAAAAAGTGATTTGGGGGAAGAAATTGCGGACAAAAGCAGGGCCATGTGCCGCTCAGGGTGGAACAGTACAAGTTGTGCATCAAAAAGACCAAACTTTGAACCTCTGAACCCTGGGTGTGGCATCTGTACTGTGCTTTAGAAAAACAGATGTCCTCTCCCACAAAATTTATGGACACGCCCACACAGCACTTGTATAAACAATGCCAGGAGGAAAAAAAACACATTTCTATTTCCAGTCTCTGATTCATTGCTTCAAACTGCATTATATAAGCAATCTGTAGCAACAATAGAACTTAATGAAATGATCAAAGCGGCTAAATCAGTTTGCGCCTGCTCATGTTTCATACAAATCATTCAGAATGTCACTTTTCATAAAGTGCAGAGACAAAAGACGCGACGTGATTCATTCTCATGTCACTTTTCGCATTTGTGCGCTGAAAATAGCTGCTTGCTTTAAGAAAAAAGGAAGGTATGGTTCTACTTGGTGTAAACCCCATAAAAGGACCTAGCCAGTAAAAGCTACCAGATGTTGGTGAAATATTATACAAGATCCTACATGCTCCACGAGACAGAGTGAGACAGAGAGAGGGCAAATCCAGGAAATAAAATTGCTGAGTCTATCCATTGCTCTTTCTGGTCTGTCTGGGTTCCTGTGTAGTAATAACTTAACAAAGTGCCCATTTGCAGAATAACTTCATCTTTCCCCCGAGAGCTGTTATGTTAACACTCGGCCAGTTTTCATCCAGATGTGAGCAACTAGAGCGAATGAGTTTGATGACAAAGCGCCATTGATTGGGCACGCGTTATGAACACCGTACTTCTTTAGCATTCACTTTATTTGCCGCAATTATATTGAATAGCTCAGCTATAACGAGGAATAGTGTTACATTCCTGAGCGTCTGGTTTCACCGAGAATTGGAAACAAATGGCCAGTGGGGTTTCTGACCAAATGGGCACAGCAGAGCAGAGAATTCCACATCTCTGCAGTGAAGCACAAAGGCTGAAACTAAACAGCTCTGAAAAATATCCTCCTGCGTCCGTTAATGTAAGTTTAAAGTTTAAAATACAAGAAAAAGGCAGCAACTTACTATATCACAGCCAGAAAATCAATGCTTTGAGATTCAGCATACTTGATGCCACGCTCTAGAACGAATCTGATACTCACATGAAGGGTTTTCCTGTTTTCAGCTGATGCCCTGGAAAAGACCACGCTGCAGCTCCTACAGATACTAGAAAGCCTCAAATGTCCGTTGGGACTAAGTGAAGCGTGTTCCTCTGTGTTTGTGTGTCTGAGACTGTGGGAGGGACACTGTCGTAAAGTGGTGCCCCCCTTTTTTCTTTTTCTTTTTTTCCCCCTCCTCCCCCTTCATCACACCATAACCCCCCACTGTCCTAACGCTTTGTCCTCATGTTTTTGAAGTTTTGAGAGAGCAAGTGATGGAGCATGTGTGTTCTTGTGCATGCATGTGTTGTGTAAAGGATTTTTGTTGTGTTGTTTCTGCATGGGTTTCGCTTTTCTGCTTCTCGAGCAAAAGCGCAGGGGCTACCGAAAAGTGTGTAAAACGACACCCTGCAGTTTCATTCATTTTCGCTTTTGGTCAAAAGGCACGCCACTCACATGCTTTCTTATTATCCAATAGCAGATGCCGTGCTGAGCTGTGAGCCATGCTTAAAGACCCATCCTCTTGAAAAACAACCGGCGCTGTACTTTGTTTGAGAGTTCTCAAACTCTTTGCATCACTCTCAGCCTAATACAGCAACCTAATTCTGCACAACTTTAGAGTCTTCCTGCATATGTATGCAAATGAAGCACCATGTGTGTTGATAAGACGACCCATTTCTAATCCTGTCAATAACACGATGGCGTACTGTGGATGCTCTGCCCTATCTTTCACTACAGAAGAAATGAATAATAATTAAAACAAAACTGTAAGCTGAGGTGGAGAGAGGATGGAAATAAGAGAGTAGAAGATAGATGGAGTTAAAGGAAAAGACCTTGACTGTGAATGTGAAACTATGAGATCATGGTGTGGTTAGAAGTTATACAGAGTTCTTGACTTTTATGCTAAAAGAGTCGTAACAAACATGACTAATGTCAGTTTGCTCATCTCTCAGCCTATTCAAAAAGTCAATCAAACATTTAAGATACACTTTTTGTTCAAAATAAATTCTAAATAGACCAGTTTGGTGGAAGAAACAGCATGACAAGACAGCTGACTGAAGTCAAGGTAAGGAGGGCTTTTTCCTCAACTAACTCAACTGCCATCAACCCAAAAACCGAACAAAAAGCGTACCTAGTGAGCGGTCCTTTGTCTGGTTGGTTGATCGCACCACAGGCAGGCTGGCACGAACCCGACTGCCGCGGGTGAAGGTTGTGGGTGCATCAGCCTCAGACATGGCGTCCAGCGATTCCAGGGAGGCCAGGGATAGGTGGTCGACCTGGTCGCCGACACTGGGCTGGGGGCTGGGGCCGTGCTTTGGGCTTCTGCTCTGGAGTGGGAGGCACATGGGAAACAAAACCGTGAGGGTGAGACCACGGAGATGTCGCACACAAGACCATGCATGAGTTTTACAATCTCAAAAGTGACAGCAAAATTCTCTGATTGTTACAGTTAACACACCCTTGAAGATAGAATGCAAACGGCAAGCTGGAAAATAACACTTTATCTGCCAAGTGTGTTAAGAGTTGCGCCCTCTTTGACAAGCAGGGACAAAGAACCTTTGATGTTTACTATGACTAAAAACATTGCCTTCATGCAAATGTGCAAACAAGTGTCATTACTGTATGTCACTATTACATGCCCACACAAACACACCGTTGCACCACCAGTTATCAATTTGAACTTTCTACTCGTACAATTTCATTTCACCTTCATGATAGTACGGTTAGTAAAGATACTAGCAGAGACGCACTGAAAGGGATCAAACAAACTCCTACAATGTGAGTCCAGTGGATAAAATTCCTCCCAACCACTGATTAAGGATCAGGAATTGTGTCATCACAACTTTAAGATCAGTCCTGCACTCTGTAATCAGAGCCGCATGACGTGGCATCCTCGAGCCACAGCTACAATAAGACGATGTGTGACATGACTACAGAGCCCATTGAGCTATTGTGCGGCGCTGTAAGGTGATCTGCACCACAGGGACGAGATAGGACTGACACCGAGGGGTCAGTGAACACTGGGCTCTTTATGAAATGCTTGTCTTCCCTGTCAGCTGCGGAGCTAATGTAGCGGGAGACACAAGGCCGGGTTCTTCAGGTTATCTTCAACCCACCTGCAAGCACATGCAGCAGTTCGCTCGCGCTCATACATGTACAGACAAATAAAGAATTTAAGCGTTTTATATTAAGTGCAGTTGACATTTGTGGGTGCTTTCGGGGCAAGAACTGGTTCATCCAGCCGAGGCGGGCTGGCAAGCACAGACAGGGCGGACGCCGAGAGACACGGAAGAGTTGGGAACATGGTCGCATGGTCGCACAGCAGATGTTAGTGAAGGTGCCACACACAATGACACACACACACACACACACACAGGATGCAGATAAGATAAAAGAGCGACTAACTCTGTGGGGCAATTGGATTTTCATCAAATACCTCTGAATGTCAAGCTCAGAGTGAAGGGAGGAGAGCATGCCCTGTAAAGACTGATGGGAGAAAAGAGAAAAAGCAAATGGCTAGGAAATGCCAGTGGGAGGCTGAGATGGAAAAAGAGATGGTCATCAAACAAAACAGAAGAACCATGGAAACAAATCAACATCAAAAGCAGGGCAAAGAAAAGAAGAAAGGAGCTGAAAGGAGAACCTAGATGCAGAGGTATCTCCAACACGATCTAACAGTATTTACTTTCAAAGCACCTTTCATAAGCTCATGTGAGTTGCATGGAAACCCTTAACAGGTTCTACTATTACATCAAATGCTGCCAATTTTTGCAATGCAAGATTCTTGTTTAATAAAAGAACATTTCAATTTATCACATCCCCCCGTGCGATAATTGCTGAATCAGTGCGCGAGCGTTTCTCTGGTGCACCTTCACGGCGAACCAGGCGAAACTGCTGAGCCATCACTCATCTTCTGTTAATTCCATTAAAATACGCTTAGGTTTGCAGCGCTCAGGGATTAAAAATAATGAATAAGAATGTGCCCTCGCGTTGTGAATACATGATGATAGTCACCTTTTAAAACAAGAGAGGTCACATGGAGTTGACATGCCACCTGAAACCAGACATGTGTTGGGAACTTAATCTGAACACTGAATGATTTATGAGCTCATTCAGTGATGGTGGGTTCAAGCAGCCCTCCCACACCGCTCTTCTATCTTCTCGTGTGCTCCTGTGCTACCCTTGCGAGTGTTGAATCATAGTGGCGTCTTCCATCACCTGTAGGTAGCAATTATGTCAGAACGGTCTTGGCAGCGTAATCCGATATTTTCTGGGACACCAAAGTGGAAGAAAAAGAAACCCGCATTCAAAGTTTAACTGGTTTAGACGTTTACTTAACTATCACATTTCTGAGTGTAAAGCAGGGATGCACTATATTGGATTTCTGCCAGCTTCATCGATTTTGGCTCAATAATGGCCAGTGCCGACACTGATAAGTGCACATATTGCTTCCGCCTAATTGCAGAGAACATCAAGTTTCTCCTGTAGCGGAATTAACTTTATTATTATTCCCACTCTTGGCCCTTTGAGACATGCACATATGAAACACATTGCTTTTCAAATGTACAAATATTAACTTGGCAAAATGTAAAATATACCATATTTAATTTGATGAAAGATTACAAAGACAATTGTAAACTTCATCCTACTTTAAGAGGCTTTGATGATGCTCTTTCTTAGACAGTCAACGCCACAGCAAATTGGACCTATTTCACAAAATGCCAAACAAGTAAATAAATGCAATCATGTGGCGCCCTTGTGGGGACTGGCTATTATTCATATTTTTTGCCTGTCAATGTTCATTTTGGACAGATATTTCAATTTAGAGCTTTTACCGAGTGATTCTAATGATGCCGATATCATTGTGCATCCCTGGAACTTTGTGAGAAAAAGCTTCATGTGAAGGTAAAAAATGCTATGTCAGCAGATATCAGATAACATATAGCTGATGTAAAGGGTATAGCCGTATAACATATTAAAAAAAAAAAAACTTGAATTACTCATTTTGTTCTTTTTTTTTTTTTTGGCTGGAATCATTACATCATTAAAACAGCTCCATAAAATAATTCTCTGACTTCTCTAAGCACTCCTGTCAGATTGGATAAAGTCTTCCATATTAAAATGGAGTGGAGCAGAGGAGAAATGGGAACATTATGAAAAATACTCTTACTGTCTTGCAGAGAGTTAAAAGAGAAGATTGACACCACATTCATACTGAAAGAGTCATTATATATGTTCCTCGTGCTTTAAAAGTCTTTATGCTAAGCTAAGCTAAGCTCCTCCTAGTTCCAGCAGCTCAAGCTTTTTAATTTGCTAACATGTCCATATGGTGATTGTAATAAGCTAAAAGACATAAGAAATTAAAAACAAAAACAAAAACAATAGACGCTGTGTCTGAGCATTTCCATCTTATAACTGCAGCATACTGGTGATTCTGTCTAAAACACAGGTTCAGACTTCTGGGATGTCATATTTAAGGAGCCAGTCCCGTTAACCTGCGGTTTGGGGTTTTCCGTATAAATCTTCTTCTTCACATTCAGTTTCCAATCCAGACTTGTATGGCTGAGTTAGTCCATTGTTGGAACGTGACATTATGTGCCATGGTTTTATTGTGTTTGAGCAGAGTCCTGGGTGAGCTGGTGTGCTTGAGCTACAGTAACCTATTTTACGCATCCGTACATTCTGAAGGACGCAACGGTTTTTGAGGGAAAATTAAGCCATTTTAATGCAAAAATGTGTTATTTTCATGGAAAAAAAAGTGTAAAAATATGTATTTTGGACAGACTGAAATTAGTTTTTAGGGTTTAAATTAACAACTGGAGAGAAAATTTGATGAAAGGTGTACTGAGCATAGGAAAACTATATGTGTAAGTGCCAGAAAAACAAAATTGCAAATCCTGACAATGCAACTTTGACATTTCTGGTTGTGATCATAGGATCAAACTTTGGTGTCAGAATAAGTCAGTAGCGTCACATTTCAGTAGAAAAAAATATTTCAAATCTGCTTTTTTTTGTTTATGTTCCCTGTGTTTTAGTCTGATTCATTTATTTTATGGATTCAGTGATTAATTGAATAGAAAGATTGTGATATCTCTTTGTTTTCAAAATTCTAGTCTTACTTTTAAGTAGGCTATTTAAAACTGTTACTTTCCACTTCTTCTAAACTTCAGGAAAATGCTACAAGGGACGCAGTTGAATTGCATGGGGAGAAGAAAGATAGTTAAAGCAGAAAGAGTCAAATATAAAGCAGGAGGAAATTGCAAATGAGACCTTCTAGCTCCCTGTGGAACGGGGTAATTAAGTTAAAGCACTCCACACCAGTCCACATCTGACAAATGAGGTGTCCCCTTCAAAGGTCAACAGTTTAGTTCAGATGAACTTGTCCGTCTCCCTCACTCTTTCTGCCGCACGCATGCATAGATCATCAGTTTGACAGCGGCTACGTATAATACAGCCAAAGAGACTTAGGTCTTAAGACGCTAACCGCTTCCTGGTTGGAGGTCCAGATGTGAAAGCCACAGGTCAACCGCTGATTAGCACCGTAAAACCTGCTCCAACCCGCTCACACCTACAGTACATTCCACACCAGCGATTTCCCTCAGTCGAAACCGTGCAGCCTGTGATTCTGCTTTTTCAGCAGCGGCTCCCTCTGTACACCACATTGGCTCTGACAGCTATGATGAATGTGAAACTGAGACACCGACATTAGCTTATATACAGGAATATGACAAGTTATAAAGTCATCAAAAGAGCCCCTTGGGAAGGAATGTGTCTCGAAAATAAAGCTCAAATATGTCAGAGGAATCAGAAAATGTCTGCTTCGATGATGTCGGGTTGTCTGAGGATCCGCTGCAGCCGACGTCAGCGGGTTGTTAATATAAGACCCGTGTCAAACAGGGGTGCGTTAGAGCAGATGTGGAAACAAATCAGTGGAATTCGCCTCTAAATCTAAATGTTGTGTTGCCAAACCTTCACCTCAGGCCTTCAGACCTTTATGCTCGCAAATTGTCTTGAACAATTTAACCTTTATATTAAATGCATGTCGAGAAAAATACATCGTGAGCATGCAGAAGGCGAATGCTCAGGGAGAAAAGAAAGTTAAAAGTAGTTCAAACGTGCTCTGGCTGTCCATGTGTGTGTTTGAGAGAAAGAGGGATACAAAGAGAGACGGAGTGCGTGCATGAGTGACTCAGGCTATTGTTCCAGAAAATCTGACCCGAACCCAGGACATCCTGCAAACATTTATGCAACAGTGGTTTTGACAAACACTACGCTGTCACCACAAAGAAAGCTCAGGTCCGTGTGTGTGTGTCTGCGTTACCAGAATATATGTCGCATTCAAACTGCCTCACATGTGATACACTGCACTCTTCCCTGTCATGGGCAAGCGTGTACAGTATGGCTGCTTTTTTCAACCTGTCACCTGTCTTGATTGTTACAAAGCCACTTTTCGAACCGAAGGGACAATGTTACGTGATTTCACAAAGCACAGTAGATTATGTTATATCATGCGGCCCCCGTCTTAGCTCCTGACAGGCTGACACGCGGAGCCGAGCTGGGGCGATTAAAGTAAATTACGATTGTTAAGAATAATGGCAGCCCCCATCAGGAGCCCGCTGTGTCACTCATGGAGATTTAAGTACAGACATAGCCTCAAAAGCTGCCAGATAGTCATGCACCACACCTGCTGCCAGTCGACACAAAGCACACTGATTGGTGCCTACTTTCTTATATAATCAATATAGCCGGTGTGATAATAGCTTTCTCTTAACCCGGCCGAGTTTCACCTGAAGAAGGAGAGCATTTGTCTGATTTCTCTGTCGTCATCTTGATCTCTTTTCAATTTGGGCTTTGAGATCTGTGACAAACGATTCACCAAGAGCCACCTAAAGAAGCCGAAGAGAGGTCGTGCGCGGATGTGTTTCTTACATCTACCACCGAGGTCCGACTACAATAGCGTGCATTCACATATCACGTCCTGTGTACACAGAAAGGGTGAACACACACACACTTAACCGGAGGAACAGGTTTCATTCACTCTTTCTATATTGTCTTTCCAGACGTGAAAGAATGTAAACATGCGAGTGGAGGAGGAAGCTTGTGTGCCTTGAAAACACCAACTCCGCCGTCGCGAGCACGGCTTTCCACTTAAGATGCTAATTTGACTCGAGCTCTGGGGAGCGGAAATAGAGCTAACTGTAATTACCTGGCCTGATCTGCATGGCAAACACATAAACAGAAGACGGTGGCTCTGCAGACTGTTAACCCCTTACTCAACTTGTCTCGCTCTGACATGCTATTCCACTTAAGGCACCGAGTCCTGCAAAGTTAATGAGATAACAGTCAGATTTGAGCAAAATGCTTTTTTTGTGTTTCCAGAGCAAGACGTTAAATCAAATCTGTGCTTTCTTCCGCTTTATAAATGTATTTATCTGTTCCGCAGTGGCAGAAGTTCAACAAAGCAGGTGCAATGCCGCTACAGTTGATTGAAAACACACACGTGAGAATGTAAAACCAGGCGCCGCTGCCGTTCTACACAACTCTGAAGCATAAAGCCCCTGTCAATCAGCCAGTCGCTGCTCCGTCTGTATGCTGTCTGTGGACACACCATCATCCTTTGTCTTCCATTGCCTAAATGACATTATACCAAAATCCCTCAGTCATCCATTCCCATTCATTGCCACCACATCCCTCTCTCGCTCCCTCCTCTGATGCATTCCACCTCTAATCCTGCCATCAAAATCCCCAGATGACCTTTCGGAGAGTTGAGTTCGTTTGGTTAATTGGTGCGTTCATTTAGATGACTTTATGCCATCCAGGTGCAGACTTTGGGGCAGTTCAAGACCTGCTGTTTGCAAGTTGATCATCAAAATGCCATAAATTTGTATGCAAAACGCAGCATTATTCAGTAATAAAATATCCCATTGTCTAGTATCACATAATCAGGCAGATAATTCCCGACTGCAAATGAAGTACATAATCACAACAGAAACACAACAGTGCGTCTGTTGACCCAATGCAGAAAGGAGGCAAGATGACTATCTTATACCACTTGTGACATTTTCAACAAACTGAGCAACACGGCCCAGCAGATTTTTATCCACTCGCACATGCATGAGTTAGTCGGCGTTATCACTGGCAGACATCATCGCCTCTTCCGAATGGACACAACTCAACTTTGCGTAAGCAGGAAGCAGAGAATGCTGTCCTCATCCGGTTTCAGGTATAATCTAACTTAAAAAACAATGTAAGCAACAAGCGTGTTGTAGATAATTTTAAACAGCATAAACAGTATTTACCATGCTTGAAAAGTAGCAATCCTCCTCCAGCAGCAACTTCCATGTGGAAACTCCCTGGTCTAAAGGGGAAGCAGGGTCTCTTCCTCCAGTGTTATTTCAGCCCTTGAAGCTCTGGCTCTGTACGGCTGCCCTGTCCTGCTCCCCTGTCCTCTCTTCTCAGCTCTACATCACAGCGGATGCCCTCCAGCCCACCCTCCCGCCATCCAACGCACACACCACCCCCACGTCCCTAACGATCCAGCAGTACAATACAAACACACACAGTCCACACCAGGCGGTCAGCAGGGGGGGGGGAAGTCATTGTTCTCTATGTGTGCTTTTTTTTTTTCTTACATGTGTGCACCATTGTGTGAGATTGGAGATTGAGGGGCATCGGCACGAATCACAAAATGTTTCTTACTTCCAGGTCATTCCTGCAGGCCGCGAGTAGAAAAACTGGCCCTTGCGACAGCTTTAAAGTTTCAGAGCTAAAAAAAAAAAAAACAGCGTTTTATCTTAAAACGACAGCTTCAGCACTAATCCCCATGTCCAATCTCAGCTTCCATCTCATTGCCTCGAGGCTATGACTGAAGACAGAGAGATGACACTTGTGTCCCTAAGGAGATAAGACCTCTCTCTATCCTCAAGGATCCTGAGAGCCGGTACAAGAAATAGTCAGGAAAGCCCTTGTCCAGCAGCTGATACAGGAACGCATGATCGTCACTGTGAAACGTTTTTAGGAGAAACTTTTTAGGTATGTTGGGATCATTAAAAGAACAATTTGTATGGCTTAATAATTTTACGACAAGAAGCCGTGTTGCGGTTTCAACCCTGCACTCGAGCCAAAGTGTTGCATAACAGAACAGGTCCAGACTCACACTAAGTCTGACAGATCATGTACCATCCTTGCATGCAATGATTTGCACACATCTACAAATGTACACACATAAAGTCCCATTCTCAGCAGCTCTCTCAGCAGCTCCCTTAACAAACAAACACAAACTATTTGCTGACGGGGTTGCAGAGGCGCGATCTGTCCGGGCTTGCTCTTTAATATCCCTTTATCAACAACGAGACATATTTCATAGTTCTGAGTACTTGGATGATCCCAGAATAGCACAATGAATGTTTGATTAACTCACACGCACAGAGGATCCCTTCACAGTGAAATGCAAAGTGGACAGGGCCGTGCTCACATTTCAGGTCGCCCATTTATTCAACACGTCTTCACATGAACCTGGGCTGTCTCCAGAGAGCGTCTCTCTCTCTCTCTCGCTCTCTCTCTGGTGGTAAAATAAAGGACCTTCCATGTCTAATTTAAGCCTCCCTGCATGTACATCTGAGCATGAGTGGATGTGTGTGTGGCTCTGAGCCTGTGGTCACCGGACAAAGAAGGCTTTCTTCTCTTCAGAGGGATCAGAGTCATGTATCCTCTACATGATGTTACTCACACATAAACCGATCAGCCACAACATTAAAACCACTGACAGGTGAAGGGAGTAACATTGATATTCTTGTTACGATCCAATGTTCTGCTGGAAAAATTGGGTCCTGGCATTCAAGTGGATATTACTTTGACAGGTACAATCCGCTTAAGCATTGCTGCAGATCAAGCACTCACCCCATTTGCAACAGCGCTGCCTGACACACTTCAAAAACTGCTTGAGGAACACGACCAAGAGCCCAAAGAGTTGCGCAAACTCCTAAAATCCAATGAAGCATCCATGAGATGTTCCAAAACAAGCCTGATCTAAGGAAGGCCTCACCCTGAAACCCTCAGGACCTAGAAGATCCACTGCCGATGTCCCGGTGCCAGGACACCCCCAGAAGTCCAGACAGATTGTAATAGTTTTGGTGGCACAAAGGGGGCTTACATAATATCAGGCAGGTGGCTTTAATGTTATGGCTGATCAGGGAGCATATTTCTAGTTCTGCCAAAGCTACACCTCAGCTATTCGTTTACCGTGAACAGGTAATCTTTTCTGGTTCGAAGTCACAGTATTTTGTCAAGTGCCAAGTCTCCTTTTCGTCCCATGAAGCCAGCCCCGATAATGGCTTTGCTATTCATGCCTAATTAACAAGTCACCGTAGACCACACAGCTCCTCCACTGAGCCTAAGATTTATTACACCCTCTCTCCCTGAGGAGAGTTTCTCACTGTGTCTGCACGTGTTACCGAAAAAAAAAAAAAAAAATCAGATAGCAATAAGCTGAAGGTTTTATTAAGCCTGACAGAAATACAGTACATCCAGTGTTTCTGTATTTCCTGAATAAATGATCCATGTTGTTTTTTTTTTTCTCCTCATGCTGACTGGCGGTAACGTACAAGCATCCAGTACCCACTTCTGACTCCAGTGACTTATTCTTGACCTCTAACAGAGACAATATGCACACATAAACAGACACACACAAGTTGTGACCTCTCAGCTCGAGATGATTCAGTCAACCATATGCAATAAAACTCCCACTGTCAATAAACAACAGCAGCCATTGAGGCTCAAGGTGCTAAATCACCACCACGTTTTCCCCGGCACCGAGCTCCGGGCTCGTGACTGACTTGTTTTGTAAGCTACCATGTTAACACTGCGATGTGTTAAACCACCAACTAAACAGAACATACTGTAGCGCGGCTGTGCGAACACTTGTATACGTAAAACATAAGTCATAGTTGAGAGGTGCTATGCCAACTGTAGCACATATACTCCCCTTCTGTCAAACCACATAATTTATTACTGATTGCATTAGCCGCTGTATTCTCGCCTTCCATAAACAATTCCTCATATTCCAGGTGTTCTCTATCATGCGTGTCATCTTGTTTCGACAAGAAGAAACTGTGTTCTCATTCTACTGATGGAGCAGTTATCTTACACATTTACAAAAGCAACTTTTGTACCTCAGAGGAATGTAGTTGCTTTTTAAAGTTATTTTTGGCCCGGTTTGCCCTTAATATAAGGACAACTGAATAATATACAGCAAGTGGTCTGGGCTGGAATTAAATCCAGGCGGTGAGGACTGAATATACGCTGCACATGCTCTTCCAGGTGAGCTACCGGGACGCCCCACTGCTGAGCTCTTCTCTATATACCCACACTGCACCCCTTCATCTCCACCGAGAGGGCCGACTGGAAATAAAGCACAGGAGATCAAAATAAGGTCTGAGCCAGATGCTTAGAGTTGGTCCTGTCAGCGGAGAAATCATCCCGGTGTGCTTCTGTTTCTGCTTTGCCTTTTGAAGTCAAGTTCATACCTTTGGCCCAAGGTGGAGTCCAGATGTTGGGCTGCATGCAAAGACTTGCAAAGCGAAGGTACAGACAGGAAAAACAAGAAGAAATGCACCTCTGCCTTGGTTCCGAGAGCCAAAGAGCTTGGAATCTTTTAATATATCATATATTAAAATAGCAACGGTTCATCGTATAAATTCATCTTTTCTTGACTTATTGCAAAAAAGAATTTATAGACATGAGTCTTCTTCTTTGTTCAAAGAAAACAGACATGTTCTAATCTGCAAGTTTGGTGTGTCTTTATTACGTGCAAAGAGAAACCCTTCTAATGAAAATGGTTTTAACCATGATGAGAGCTAGTATGAAGTTCAGTCCCTACACCTGTACACAAAGTCCCACGCAGCAGCTTTGCATGTTGTTTTTGTGTTAACTCTGATACAAAGTGTCTCTGAAAAGTCAATATAACGTTTTAATAAAGCTGAAATTTGGTTAAAAAAAAGAACAAATCTACCAAACTGAGACAAGGGGTTTACGCAGATTTCACTGCAATTTAAACTTAAGCAACACAAAAACAAAGTTGACAAAAACTACTAATGAAAACAAGCCACAACTGCCAAAAGAGAATGGGAGAAATGCCAAGACACTCATTTTGCAGTAGCTTCCTTCAAATACCAAACGAAATAGGTAAATCCAACTGGGAGAGTTGTGACATTTGGGAATAAAGAGCTTGCAGGCTATTCAACACCAACAGTGGATTTAATCTCACAGCATTAGTGAGGATATTACACTTTATGTAATTGCTGATTTTCTGGTTTTCTTGTCATGTATATACTACACATGATGCATTAGCAACAACAACTGCCAGAAACTACTTTGACTACGGGGCCTTTTCTCTCATTATGTCATACCAAAGCACGTGGATGTGAAAACCTGACTACATGCGTCTTTACAGAGCAAACCTGTTGACACCGTGCCTCGAGCTTCTAGTCCTGACCAGCAATGCCATTAATGCTGTTGAGCTCTGCAAATTGGAAATTAATTAGTGGAAATCATCATATATTAAAACTGTTCTTTTCTGAACGACTGAATTACCTCTTTGGCTTCTGCGTATGGGCATAGTTTGGTTGATTAGCAGTTGTGCAAAACGGCTGCCAAGCTGATGAAATACGTCATCCGACGAGTCTCCTCAGGCTGTAACTGCTGTATTGACCAACGGCCTTAATTGTACCCAAAAGGAATGTGAGGGCGTAAGGTTAAAAATGTCCCAGACGTTTCACCTGCGCTCTCTGTAAATCAGTCAACTTTTCAGGATCCCTAACGACTACCTGCTTGCTGAACCAGAGGAGCAACAACAAGTGGAGATAAGTCCGACGACTGCTGCTGCTGCTGCAAACTTAAACCAGTGCTAATGCAGCTCTGTTTCTTGTTCAAGAGAGCATTGAAAGGAGCTCAGACCTGATTAGCTGCTCTGATTAACGCGCTCGCATTGCATTTGAGACAGTGTGTAAAATTCTGTCTGGCTTGACTCATTATCAGCAGTGATCAGTGGCAGGTCCATGAGGGCCTTCTGTCAGAGCGGCTTAACACTCCAACCCCCCCTACCACGACACTCGGGATTAGACGCAAGCTCGGCGCCACTCCGCAGACCACTTGTCCTCTCGGCTGGAGGTGCTGCACCCCTAAAAACCCCAAACCCCCGCCACGTAACCCCCGTTAACAGGCAGGTCAACGCATGGCCGTCGTTAACCTTGTGCTTCTTGTTTGTGTTCCTGAAGGTAGCTCTCAAAGTGTCGCTTCATGCAGAGGTGGCAGATGCTGTTTTCAGGGTTGGATGATTAAAAACAGATGTTTTGCTTTGCTTGCAGACCTGCTGGACACAGTATCTGGTTGTGAGATTTCAAATTACCAGGTACAATATGTACTACAGTAAACACAATGCTTCACTATGCAATGCCTGGTCCAGCTTTTGTGATACTCTTGCCATCGTAGGAAGACTGTGCCAACAACAAATGATTCTTAGTTAAAAACAGGAACAATACTCCCCCAAGACTGACACCGCCTCTATTCTTCTTTTCTCTGATCATGTTCGGATCTCTTGCAGGGAGTTGATGCATGCTCGGAGCCAGCGTTATCTCGCTGACCTTGGTTCTAGGGAGCAAGAGCGTAGCAGGGCCAGGAACCCACAGAGAAAAGTATGTGGGAGACCAGCCAAATGCTGCAATGCTTGAAAAAGACTCAGGGGGAGAGTTCACAGCGCATTTTGTGTCTATACTTACAAATCAGTGCTATTTATGTAGCTGAGTTTAGCATGGATTGTTGGGCTGCCATCTCATTGGCATTGATGTTGTTATTAAATGTTTCCATGTTAACTTCATACCACTGATCTGCTGCTGACATGCTGCCCAGCTGCCAGTTCTGAAAAGTTTCCAAATTATCCTATTTTTTCGAAGCGTCTTCCAATTAGTGTTGCTATTAAAAGCTTTGTTCTTGCCTCCTCAAGTGATGTACTGTAAATGACAAGTGATCGCAGCATGTGTTATATGTACAGCGTTTAGCAAAAGAAATAAAAGAATCATATATTTTCCCATGGGTGTTTCACTTTGTAGAAAACTCTCATCTTGTCAAGTCAAAAAAATGTTGGTGAAGACTGAATTAAAGAAATGAAATAACAGTCATCGCCACAACATCTATAGCAGCATTCTGCGATTTTTGACAACATCCATTATCAAGCCTTTTGCTTGCCGTCAAACTCGACTGAGCACATCGAAATCCATACAAGGAAGAAAACTATGGATGTAACATCACAAGATATTTTAAAATCGTCCCACCCTGCATTGTTGGGAATTTGTTTTTGAATGACCGCATTTGGCAAGTGATCCAAGCCTCATCATAAAAACTTGATTAAACGTCTTTCCTCTATGATATGATTTAAATTAAATAAAAACACCCTCAGTTATAAATCAAGAAACCAAACTGTCATCAGTCTCTGCTTGGTGCAGACAAACCTGACATCACCTTTTCTATAAAAAGCGCATCCTGGAGGGGAACTACAGTATGAACACACGCCAGAAAATTGCACCAAAAAACTAATTTAGCCACCTTGACACTCACACTGTTACCACAATCTCCGCTCTGATCGGCCAATGGAATTATCACAGCTTGGCGGTGACAGACCTGTCCGTCCGTTTGTCCGTCTGGTGCCCACAGCTGCAGACAGCTGTCCTAACATGGCCGCTCGGTTCTGCAGAGAAAAACCCTGCGCCTGGCAAGTCACAGCTCATCACACACAGACACTGACACACAGGCGGAAGCAGGGAATTCAGAGTGTGCGTGTGTGTGTGTTTGCGATCGGTCAAGTAGTTCAGTTTGTCCTCGTCAAAAAGCCCCCTGGGGCAGACAGAGCGGGGTGAGAGGATGGGTGGCGGTCGGGCCAATGGGATGTTATCTCATCTCCCCTGGGTGGGATCCAGGTCTTTGCAGGCCTGATGAGGAGTGGAGGAAATTAAACCACTCGCTTTTGTTGTAGGTTTAAGGATCACAGAAGACGAAAGAAGAACGGAGCAGCGCCTTATATAAGAATAAGTCAGGTCAGTTTGTGTGTGGGGGTATTTGTTCTGTGTGGAGTGGGGTCACATCCACTTTACAGACTGAAGCGATATCATCTTCCCAACTTCCGCCTGACCTTGATAAATCTCCGCCTTTGTAACTCAAACCTCCAGAGACATTTCCTTCTCACCTCTGAAGCACGCATTGCCATCGATGCTGCTTTTCCTGTATGGTTGGGATCTTTAAATCTGCGTGAGAACGGTTGCGAGTCCTCCCTTTTTCCCACACCTCACTATCTATCACAGAATACACCACAACACCAGCAAAGGTGGCTTATATTCTGGCTGCTTCCCTCCACTGCTCAATAATCACACCTCCTCAGGACACCAAATGACAAACACTTCAATATACTTGTCATTATTGTTTTGTTTTCATTTGTGTTCGCAATGAATGATTGCGTTTATCTCGACATCCCGAATTAGATTATGCCAAATATGGTCTTCAATCATCATTTTTTTCGCCGCATCTATCAGCGCTGAGTCTATCTTGCCAGATATTCATGCTCAAACCAGTCTGTTTTGTGACAGCATCTTGTATCTTCTTCCTTGACATAATAAATTAAAGAGCCATCGCCCGCTCAAAATCTCATCCCACACATCTGAATAACATATGAGTGGTTTCATTTCAAAATCACTTACAAACTGACAGAGCACTTTGTCTCTCTCATCTCATTTCAGCTGCTTTAAGGAAAGAACTTCAAAGGGTAGAAAACGTAATATTATTTTACAGTAACTCCGCCAGTAAGAAAACACTGTCACATAAATCATAGCTAATAAGGATGAAGGATTCCCAACTAAATTGACCCTGGAGTGACCCGAAATCAATATTTTTATACGAGTTCTGACACAAACAAAGAAACTAATCTTCCTCTTGTTGCTTCTTATTAACTTGTGTGAAGTCAGCAAGTGGCTGCCCTCGTAAATAGCCAAAATGTGAGATACACATCCAACAAATCCTGGACACATTACAAGCGATCTAATCACGGAAACAAGTCCATCGGAATGAGTCCATAAAAATTTACACATCTGACTGCATGCCAAGAAATAGATGTAAATGCAACACACACACACACACACACACACACACACACACACACCCAAAAACATCCTCAGGAGCAGCAACTTCTCCAAAGCAGGTTCCAATTCTGATCTTTTTTTTTAAGAGAAATATAAAATGACACGCAAGATGTCATGGTGTAAATCTTCTTCTCAATCCTAATAATATGGCATTACCAAAACATGCAGTAACAACAGCTACCGGCCATGTAATCATCATCACCATCACCATCACGCAAGACACAGCATGTTGTTATGTTATAACCCTTAACGTCCGTTCAACAAAAGATAATTTGTTTTGCAATTACAGCTACACATCTGCCATCTCGTTGAAATTAGGGGAAGACTGCAGATGATTGCACGTTTGGGATCATTTGGAAGTGGTGACCTCAAGGCGTCGATGTGACTGAACATGAATGAGGAGGATAAATTAGTTGCGGTTCCATTCTTTTCTTATTTTGTTATAAAAATAACAATAGAAAAAACAACTTGTGCGCCAAGTTTTGCGTCTCGGAAGTTTTGCAGCACCTGACAGCGGGCTGGTTGGTGCGCGCTGCAGGGAAGAAGCTCCTTTGCGTAAAAAAGCGCAACAATGCGCGCGTTTATGTACAAGCTGTTTAGAATAACACTCAGTACTGATGTTTTTAATGTGTTTGAATTCGCTCTCTCGCGTAAAAATAACGGCAAATTAATCGATCTGTCTTACCTTTAACGCGTTTAACCGGAGCGACAGCGCTGAAGTTTATTCCTTTCTGCGTAAAAAAAAGTTTATCTTAATTCCTGTGCGGGCTTCACGTACAGAGAGCCATGTCTCCGAACAATCTTCAGATCCATAGTCTGTTGTTTTTTTTTTGCAGAGCAGCGCTCCACACAGCTCTCACACAGGCAGCCACTTCTCTCCAACAGGCACCTACAAGTAAACTGAGCCCCTCCAGCGGTGACATCATGCGTCACTATGGCAACTCTGACTCCACCCCAGTCCGGAGCTGAACTTACCTGTCTGACTACCTACATCTCACAACAAACTCTATCCACCGTGGAGAAACACTTATTTAAGCTGAGAACCAGCAGATACGACACGAAAAAAAAAAGACAAACAAGCATCCAAACTGGTTGATCCACTTTATGTCATCATCTACACTGACTGATACTACCAATGCAAATCTGCAGAGTTCATGATCAGTGCAGCACGATTGAAACAGCGCCTCATGAAAAGGGTTTACTTTGCATGTGGGCAGGCCGTGTGGGCAGGTCTGAAAACAGCACACAAAATCCCTCTTGCACAATGGCTCGTACCATCGCCTGGAGCTCCCCTGTGGCTCGGTGCCAGTCTCACCATTACCTCGATTGTTTTGGCTACAAAGCCAGCTCGCTCTTCCCTTTTGTCTCCCTTGACCCGGAGCAAACAAACAAGACAATGACCAGGTGAGCCAAATGTCCAGACTCCCTCTGTGTTGCCCTCCCCGGTGACTTCAGAGAGCACAGGGATACTTTATGAGCTCCAAAAGCTCCCAAACAACCCTGAGTAATGCAACATATACATCATTCTGTAGTCTAGAATATACAAATCAGTCTGAAGCTTTGAAACAAGTCATGTTACGGCGATCAAAACGGGAGCATATGGCCAATTCAAAGTGTTTGCGGTTTGCATGTTTTCCACACCTCACTGTTTCACAGCAGCAGTGGGAGGGGAACGTGACAGGCAGATTTATAGGATATACTTCACATTCAACCTGCGGCAAAAGAGTGGAAGGAAACAGTTTTGCACTGCAGCCTACAAAGAAAAATAAAAAATGCCTGCAACCCAAGACTGCACAAAAACACTTTATACACGTTCATGTGTGATTTATGAACCTCGATATTCATATTCATGCGCATTTCATAGTTTTCATGTTAATCACTGTTTGTAGCTTATTTTAATTTCCCAGATGTTGGATACAGTTGCACTGGAATGAACTGAAATGAACTGCAATATTATGGGGAAAGGAGTTGCTTGAGAAGGTCTTAAATTAAATCTGCATTATTAGACGATAGCGGCAGCAGTTAGGACAGAAAATGGAGTTTTTACACATTAAGATGACATAGAGGAACATCAGTATTAGTCCTGTAGCTGTCATGTATATATCTTCTCCTTTTAGTTTTGGTTTTAGTCACCACCTGCTCCTGAAGGGAAATTCCTGGCTCTTTAACTGCTAAATGCACCGCCAGTTAAAGCTTTGTTTACACTGTAGCTGCGTACTTTCTCAGCTATGAGAGGAAATAAGGTTGAAAATGAAATTTGTGAGGAATTTGCTGAATGGAACTGCTACAGAGTTGGTAATTATCTGCAAGTTTTCCACCATTAGGAATCCCTGACACATTTGATTCCTTGTTAATCTGTTTAAAGTGTGCAGATTTGACATCAATTCACAGTATTGTCCTCAGTGTGAACTTTTCACACCCCGGCCTTCTGCAACTCACTGACCTGCTCCCGCAGCCTTTCCTGATGGCCCATGATAGCGGAGGCATGATGGGGGTATTTTTGCTTCAGGTGCTCCAGGAAGGCCTCCCTCTTCTTGTCCATATCTGACGGCTGCATAGCCAGGATCTCACGGGAGCTGCGGGCTCCTCCTAACGTGTGCCTTCGAGGGACAGTGCGGCCGCCTTTGGAGTCCCCTCTCGAAGAAGCCGTCCCATTTGGGGAGGCCTGCCTGCGGCTTACGTGCTCAGCGTCCTCTGGAGAGGTTACCTTCAGGTTGCTTTTGGTTTGTTCTGAGGGGACACAAGAGCAAGGGGTCAGAACATACGTGCTGTAGCTATGTTTTGACATCAACAACAAGCACGTGAGTTATTCTTCTGTCAGTCATGAGGAGGGCATGTCAGGGCAAATCAATCATCTAAAAATGTCTGGAGCAAGTGTGAGTTCACGGGAATAAAAAACGACTCAATCCATGCTCAAAATGTTGATATTTTCTCTAACACACAGCAGATCCAGCTCATTACATATTCATACTGTTTCATATTTCCCAACTGAGTGTGACAGACACAATATTGGTGGTGAAAACAGTTAGTTGAAACAGCTGTTCTGGCTTCTTTCCTATAAAAGGCGCCAAGAATATCCATTAATGTAAAGAGGCACAAATGGAGAAACTTGGAGATGATGCCCAGAGCATCTGTTTATACATCGCATGCCTTGAAAAATGTTGAGATTGAGCAGACGCTGTCGGATGCAATAACTTTATTTGAAGAGAGATTTTTAATAAAAATATTAAAGGAGGAAATGCCTCTTCTGCGCTCTGCTCCCACTAAACGCCAGCTTTCAAGTTACTACAAGCGTGTGTGCAGCATCATAGCAACACCAACCTGTCACTGGGCATGCTTCCGATAATCTGACAGATATCTTTATTCCCTCCCTTTGATCACATGTGAAATTAACAAAAGGGATGTCAGAAAGATATTTGATACGGGGCATATTGGAGAAAAGGTAAACACAACTCCTTAGGCACATAAATACCTTTGCACCCTTGTTATCTTAAATCAATCATCGCCCGGGAACACAATTATAATCCATCAATGTGAAAGCTACAAGATGCGGTGCAAGAAGAGACCACAAGAAGAGGAGACAAGAGGAGAGAGGGAAGTAAAGGAGGAGGGCTGCTCGAGTGTGAAAACAGAAGGGGGAAAAAAAAGCAATAAAGCAAGCTGATCTGCTGCCTTGTTTTGCAGACAGGTAGCTGGAGCTATAATGTGTACCTTTCAGAGGGTAATGGCGGAAAATAAAGGACCTCTTACAGAGTTCGGCTCTTCAACAGTTGAAGGAGGAAATTTCAAGTGATTTGCCACTATTTTGTGGGTGGTTTAATATGTTTTTTTCTCTTCTCCTTTGAAAGCTCAAGTGCATGCTGTGAGCCACACATGAAAAAGGAATTTCTTGTTTTCCTCTAAGACATGTTAGGACTGAAGCAGAGGTAACTTCACTGATTTAACCACTGCAGTAACTTGTGACTGCTAAAAACACCTGCTTAGTCGCTGCAATGGCTGAGCTTTTCTTTGTTTTGTTGTGCCATCCCACTACATTTCTTCGTTGTCTTTTTCAACCCGATCCACTTTGTTTCCACCGGCAGATCTTTGGGAGGAAACATAAAACTGCTTTGACACAAAAAAGCAGGAATAATGTTGGAGAAATACCGTGTGGCGGTGCGTCACGATCATGCCCCCGTCACCGGCACCATCCGCCCAAAATCCTACCCTACTCAAGTTCAGAGCTGCAGCACGTCTCATGTACTTCCAATCCTATTTTTAACTCCCAAACACAGTTTCCCCCACTGCTAACCAAATTGCACTCAGCAGACAGAGCAGACTCGAAACCTCCAAAGCATCTGAATTCATTTGGCATGTCAGAAAGCTCATTACCTTCCCCAAGTGAGCAATCTTTGTCTTCATGTGCAATTTCTTCTTCCATTGCACTTTCAAGATCAACACATAGACGCAGGGGCCGGATGAATAAGTGAGGCCGGGAGAATCAGCTAACTGCTTGCTTAGAGATTCCAGACGTAGCTCACGTGGAAAAGGGGGGCTTGAGATAGGCCCTGCCCCACAGCCCCCAGGATAGACTAGTGGGGATTTAGAAAGTCAACTGCATTCCAGGACATAGAGCGACTAGACCCACACCCTCAGGCTAGAAGCTCTTACTGCTGCTCCGGAGCGGCCATAGACTGAATGTAAATGTGTGCGAGAGAAACAGAGAGAATATAGAGCACTGTAAAAGAAGACACTGGCATGAAACACACTTTCTTCTCTTAAATCTGGATACCGAAACTAACAGGTGTCAAACTGCCACGCAAAGTCACATAGTCTGTTCTTTATCGAGACTTTCTGTGCAAGCTGTCTCTTGTTTAGCTCTGCGTCCCTGCTGAGGGGCCCACCAGACGCTTGCATGCATCCAAATGTGTCATAACCTACTTCTGAGCCACATTTGCTGCTGCTGCTCTCGGAGCAATGGCAGCCAGCTAATATGCGATCGAGTTATCCGATCAACAAGGCAGAATAAGACGAGTGTCAGTCCTGCCGGCTGCGTTGCTTCCAATTAGGAACCTCGCAGGAGACACCATGTGTTTGCTGCTGCTCTTGGGTTTTTATGAAAAGTAACACTGTCCTGTTTGCCTGCCAGTCAGCGAACACGCTCGCCGGGCTTCATGTATGTGTGTTTTTTTTTTTGAAAGGAAGTTGTGAAGGGGGGGGGGAGGGGAAAGAGCGGCGTCTGAGTTCATTTCTTTGCAGCTGCTGATGTAAGTGAGCCGATCCAAACGCGCTGGAAGAAGAAGGCACAAACCGACGTACCTTAGCAGGAAAACGTGAGGGGATCAATGGCCTAGTTTGTGGGCCATGTAATTGAAACTGGTGAGGGGAGCGCATGAACAAACACAATGCAACAGCTGACGTATAATGTCTAACATATGGAGACGAGTCTGCTTCCACCCACTTTCTGTCTTGCCTTCACTCCCTCGCGTGCACTCAGCCGCAAAAAGCCAGAAAGTTAGCAGGCCAATAGATGGGGATCACGTCATTTAGTCGTACTTCAAAGTATTCCCTAATGCACATTCATTCCCAAGAGTTATCTCCTCTACCAGGAGTAAATGTGGTATTCTTTCTGATTGCTAATCGAAGGCAAAACGGTAGATCCGCTTACTTTCCTCTAGCTCCAGCTGTTTTGTGCTACGAAAAAAAAACACTTAGAAGTTCTTTAAAACCTTATGTGATATCCGATTCTGATGTATTTCGCAAGATCTCAGGGAAAATAATATTTGACACATGGCATAATTTTGATATAATCCTGCAAAAAAATCCAGGAAAACTTTTCACTATATTGTAATTTAAGATGTCTGAGAGCAAACTAGATCTCCGTCTTTCAAATTATCCAGCGGCAGGAAGACTTTGGCCAGTCCCAAGGCTTCAACACTGAAATCAAGTGAGAGTGCATAAAGAGCAACAAAAGTCCACGATGGGAGAAGGATGTGGTGGGTTCAACAGAGTACTTTCATCCAGGAGAGGGAAGTTTGAATCCCTTGTGGAGCTACAAGTGAATGTTGACTTTTGGTTTTGACTGTTTTTGAAGCATCTGCATTCGCTGTTGTTCATTTGGGTAAAGGGACCGAGGTTAAAAGGGGAGAAATACGAGCTGCAGGAAGAATGCTGTATTTTTTAAAAATTCTGGTGGGTTTTTTACTTTTTACCCTTTTAAAGATTTCTGCCTAGTGCAGTTTTAAATATCGGGGGAAATATGTAATCCGAAGACGAACCCGGAATTTCAAATTCTGCCGATTTCTACATACATTACAGCTAAAATGTAGAGTTATGTAGCCGCCAGCTTGGTTATGGCAGCGGTGTCAGTGCTTATGTGTCAGGATTCTTCTGTCCTGACAATGACACATACATCATCCCATCCAACCAACAAGGTCAGTCCTTGCTAGGCCAAAAACACATAATTAACGCAGCTCCTCCAAACCAACAATTACATCCTGCGGTCTGAACACTCTGCCTTACTGCACTTTTAACTGTCAGCATTCCAGGCCAAAAAAATGACCTCCTTCTTTTTAGAGTGTCACCAGGGATCTGCAAGTGAATTGTGTCTCGCTCCAATAGCTCAAGAATGTCATTCTCTCTTTCACAGCTGCCAGTGTTGAGTAAATGATGGTTCTCTCAGTTGAAAGACAACACGGAGCACTTGCCCGTGAACACCGGGTCTTACAAGGAGCATGGCGTCCTGCTGTTTGCAGTTACTTTCTGGCTGTCACTTATTTATGGAGGAATGTATCCCTGTGCACACTCCCACTCTCCCCTACTATTACTGTCCCATAACTATGCAGTTAGATACAAAGCCCTGTTGTGTGCAATAAAAGCAGGGCTCACATAGCAGTACCCTGAAGCCATGAATAGTGATACACATAACAGTGCTAGTCCACTGTTGAGTATCTGACAGTATCTTTATCTTGTAAAAGTTATCAGAGTTTGAATATCAGATGATCTGTTCATGTGGAACCGAGCCGCACGTACACAAAGGATCTTATTTAAATATGATTAGAATAACTCAAGCTTGTAATACTGCAATAATATCCAGTTTAACAAGGCTTTAAGTCTATTATAGAGACTTAAAATCTTGCCTTGCTGCCTGTGGGGTGAAGTGATTGTGACCCACTTTAAGAATATTAACCATGCTAGTGGCAATGGATTAAATTCTTGCTCCATCTGTTAGTTAGTTGGTCCATCAATTTGGTTCTGATTGAAATATCTCTATGAGTTGTTCATTGATTGTACGTCATCAGTGTCACCCATAGGTTTCCCAAAGAGCAGTTTTGAAGCCCAGTGTGGTGGCTTCAGCCATCAGGCTAATCCAAAAATGTGTAAAAAGGCGGCGCACGAGTTAAGCTGAGGCCATGCAAACATCTCCGGCCAATGAGCTGTCCTGTGACGGCATCCAGCTGTCACACAAAGCAGGAACGTCACACATTATGCATAACTTTAAGTCTTAATGCAATTTAAACTGATGAGTTATGTAAAAAATCACACCCTATAGAGTTATCACGAACAAGGAATGTAGCTATGGAGACCCAAATTGTTTGTTGTACCACGTCGTCAACATGTTTATTTCTACCATAAAGTTGGGCATTTTAATATAGAGGTTAATGGAGACTGACTCGGTTTTGGAGCTAGCCTCAAGTGGCCATTCGAGGAACTGCAGTTTTTGGAACTTCCTTGGCGGTATGTCGCTTATGATGAAATAACATTTTGAACAGACTTTTATTGTCCCCAGAGAATAAAACCTAATGACTTTGGTGTTCCCTCCTTAGACTGCATATAAAAGTTTAATCATCTCGCAACTGGCAGGTCAAATGTTGCACTCTTTTGGCAAAATATCTCAATATCTAGTTTGTCACTTGGTACTATTTTTGTACTGACCTTCACGGTTCCAAGAGGACAAATCCTAATGATATATTTTGTAATCCCCTGATTTTTAATCTAGCACCACCATATTGGTTGGTACTCATGACTTTGAATGAAAAGTTTAATCATTAAGATTGGGAAATCGCAAATCGTTTTATTAAACATCAACATTTAGAATTGTTACCGTAGCTGCTAGCATTACTCAAAACATTTTTAACACTGTAAAATTTTTACCTTCTTGGTCATCATTTTTTGAAGAAATGTCTCGAAATAAATTTGTTGAAACACTGAATTAATCTAATAAAATGTACATTTTAAGACCAAAAACTAGAATGAAAACTGTGGAACTATTTTCCCACTCCCATGTATGTTGTGTCTAAAGAACCTTTGTTTTTCTATCAGTCTTCCTTTTTGTGCCAGGTTGAGACCACCTGATTCCATGTCCTTCACTTATCGCATTACTTTCTTCCACCCACAGCCAGCGCTGCACACCGACACTGCCAAGCTGCAGTGGAGGGCTAATGTGAAGAGTCTGTGGAGGTGACCTCAAAGTCTGCAGGGAAAAGAAAAACCCCCAAAAAATTTCAACAGTGAAATCTCACTGATTGCTGATCTCAAAGATAAACTGTTCCCAAGCAGGTAAGTGACACAGGATTTAAAAAAATGCCCTCACAATGCAGCTTGGCCACATTTTTCTAACTGACACATATTCACACAAACAGACATTCATGCACTAACACTCACAGCGGATATCTGACTTCCCATCTGAGTATCTGTTTCACCTTTTTCAACTACAAGTCATAAAAACTACAATTTTCAGGCATATCAGCTCTTTCACATTGCATTGTGCGATAGCAAATCCAGACACAGAAAGAGGGGGAAAATAGACCCCTTTCATAAACAAAAGGAATTTCACTTCTAGTTTGGCCTGAGGCTCACTGACAAAGAAAACTGTCCACTTATAAAACCCTCCAATCAGAGAGGCCTTTGTGAAGAAGGTGACCTTTTACCCTGAAGTCATTCCCTCCATTGGCCTGTGGATGACTGCGGCTTTGTTATGATTTGAGAGGTTGATAATATCAGTTTCAGGTCAGGATGTTGCAATATGTGGAGAGCGACAGGCTGTTTTTAGACTTTGTACCGTCTTAGAACAGAGCTGGACTTAATAATTCATTATTGAGTTTTAGGATAATTTAAGAAATCTAATTTGGTATATTTATTGTTTCCCCTTTTCAGCGCAATAAAGTCAACTTTCTTCCCTCCCTTGCCTGTCTCTGTTTATGTGACCTGTTGATTCAGCAGTGAAGCCACAATACCTCCGTGTGCTGTGAGAGCATCCGCGCTTAGCTGTGCTGTACATCTGGGACACCGGCACTGTCATATTGTACAGTAAACAAATAACAGTGTTTCCCAAATGTCTCCTCTCGGGCTATCCTCCCTATTAAATATGCAACTGTCCACTCTATCATGAATAAAATCAACACAACATATGAATAATACATACCAGTCTGAAGCTGACAAATGAAATCCTCATTAGTGGCTTATAAAAAAAGAAAAAAAAGAAAAAAGTTACTGGGATTTCACTTGTCTGATTTCTCTGGAAGTTTGTTACATAACTTTTTTTGACTCCTCAGCAAACAACTACATTTTCTTCTCGCATTTTTTATTTTTTATTTTCTGCATTTTTTCTTCATGTTTCCTACCTTCTGTCTTATTCTCACCCCTATCTCTCGGCTAATGAGGCTTCTCCCAGCTGGTAATGACCACTGGCCCCCACCCTGTTAGCTAAGACCGCCGCAACATCTGTCTCAGCTCAACCTTGCAGATACCCAGAGCTGTGTGGTACATACACTGATTGCAATTCACCTTTCAATTAAGATACATGTGCACGGATATATACAGTATCTGTGTGTGTGTGTGTGTAGTACACGGGCCTTCCCAGACTTTCCGCTCTGCTGAAGCCATATAAACAGACAGGGCTGCCAACTTGACAGGCAGTCGGCCAAAAGATATGAGTTACAGACATGTGGTCTAGTGTGTGTGTGTGTGTGTGTGTGTGTGTGGGTGTCAGCACTGGGAATAGTAGCAGCGGTGCAGAGTGAGTGGATGCGATATCAAAACAGCTACGGAAGAGTAGAGAATCTGACGGCTCAACATTGCAAAAATAATGATGAAATACACATTTATCACACAGGAGATGCACATTCAGCTGAAGTCCCTTCACTGTAGCTGGACTCAATAAAGCATGGCAAATTGATTTCACTGCCTGTTGAGTCCGAGTGGAGCGGCTTCTGTGGAATTAGCGAGACTTGTAGATCTTTAACTGAAGTGAAAAGTTAACACCCTTCCTACTGAATGGACTACAACTTCAATAAAGTTTACCTCAGTCTATTTAATTGGCAAAGCTGTGCCGCATTCCTCGTAAAAGCAAATAATACTTCAAGTCCTTCATTTTGTTCTCTCGCTTCTCTGCTGTTTCTTCCTCGTTGTTCGACTAACAAAGCAAACGAGCTGAGGGGAGGCGAGAGACGAAGCCACTGGCGGAGCGGGCCTGTTAACTCTGATGCTTCTCTCCAAGACAGCCAGAGGACAACTCAAACAAACAGCTTTGTTTATTGGCCGGCTCCATTCATCAGCACAAACAGCATGTCTGTCTGCTACCCCTTTCTGACACACATCAGCTCTGGATCAATCCAAAGCAATAAAGCAGCTCTTGACTTTTCTTTTTTTCCCTGCCCCAAACCAAACATGTTGTTGCTACTTTTGCGATGCCCTGCATTTTCCCCACACCAGGGGGGGCTGTTGAGCATGCTCCGGGCATGTTGGGCAATGATCAGGAGGAAATTACAATGTGTGTGTGTGTGTGTGTGTGTGTGTGAGGCATGTGACAGAAGAAAAAAAAAACAAAAGAGAAAGTGTGTTTGTGTGACTTCTCAACCACGCACGAGGAAATAAGCTCCACAATATTTCCTCTGCCATTTATTAACGAAGACACTAAGTGCTGCTTAATGAACTGATGTGTTTGTTAAGTGTGCCTCATGACTGTGTGTGTGTGTGCGCACATGTGTTTGCCAGTAAACCCCAGCGGTGTGTACACTTCATTAACTCGTGGCCAGAGTAGGTGTAAGTCAACCTAGCCACCGGCTCAGATGTCTGCCGGTTTCCCGTGACAACGGTCTCTGGGACAACAGCGAGGCCAGCGGCGTCCTGAGGGGGAGGGATGGAGGGATGCTGAGAACAGCTGCAACTGGGAGGAGGAGGACATCCACCCAGGAGCCACAGAAGAAGAATTTGCTACCTCGTCTCCTCCTGCCTGAGAGAACTTTTTCTCCAAAATCTGACTCACTGTGGTTTGACCGTCGCAGCCTCCTGTGTGCTGTAATCTCCAGAGGGGCTCCTGTCTGAACTCTCTCCCTGGATAACTGATCAGAGTGCACGGAGCTAGAAAATATGTCATTGCGGTTAATTTAATCATAACAGATTCCCAGTGTGAGTGACTCATCTGTTTAACGCCCTGTCAAGTGTGAAAAGTAGTGCAGATTCAATATCTGAGTTTCAGTGTCACAATTTTAACCACACCTGTTATTTTCATTGCACTTTGCCTCACTGGTAAAACTAGATAGAAATAGTCACATAAAATATCAGACGTGCAACTCATAGAAGCACCTATTATGATTCAACAACCAGAAAACACAACTTCTAATACAGCAAAAAACTGAATCAACAACTCTCTAAACTGAACACCATCACCCTGTTTTTGTAGGTATACTCCAGTAGTTGAAATTCTTACTTTTTAGGAGAACTGATCCGTGAAAACTGCATCTGCATGGGATTCTGTCAAAATCCGACATTGCTACCTCTCTCCTGACAAGGAGAGCCATCATAGCTCCGCTGAACTCTGGCCATGTGATGATAATTTCGCTGTGGACATCACATCTACCTGCAGAGTTCTGCTGACTGTCCATCAGTCTGCATAACTTTGCCCAAGTATTGCAACAGAAGCTGCACGAAGCGAGTAAAAGTCAAATTCTCAGGCCTCTCTCAAACTGTGTGCTTGTTGATAAGATATTTCTTATCTGTTCCAGCGAGTTTTCTGTGTCAACAAATTCAAAACAAGTGCACACAGCAGAAATGCACTCGTGACATCGGCATACAAAACCGCACACAGGCACATATACTGTATGCACTGTAAATAAACAAAACTGCTTATTTCGGGCGAACACGCTAGGAAGCATCTGCTCTTGTGATAATTAGATGGAGTCGGACAGATTTTAAGACAGATGAAGATGCACTTGCAATATCACAGTAAAGTCCTGAGCAAATTAAAGGAACTTTGAGTCCCCTCTTCCTGCAGTGAGTTAGCTACGCGTTCAGCCCGCGCATGACTTCCATTTAAATATGTCTTTCAGTATGTCGGGTCTCTCACAAGTTTATTAAAAAGTGATTGCGCTGCAATTGACTCTCTTCATAGTGATAAGCAGCTTAGGACCCAGACCTTGCCAGCCAGTCAATCATGTGTTCCTCACTTTCCCTCTGCACTGCGTATCTCTGCCTTTACCTTCTTCTCTGCAACCTAGAACCAGCGTTAACTTAAAGGTTATTACTGACCAACAACTTAAGAATGCAACAAACTGTATTCAGGAAATAAAATGTCACACACAAGATTCACTGTATTGTTTTTAAAATGTGCTGCCCGGCCAGTGCAAAACTATGCAGACTGTTTTATATTCTCCAAGCAGACAAAACTAAGCATTTACATGTGTATGCTTTGGAGAAGTGATGAAGCTGAGTGGCTGCATAAGGTCCTGCTTTGGAGGGCTGAGTGCTGCTGGAGCTGATAAGTGATGCAGGTGGTGGTGGGATATGAAACGGGCCCCGTGGAGGAGGAGGGGGGAGCCACTCTGAGATCCTGAGAACACTAGTGCCTCTGTCCCAGTCTTTATCTGTGAAACCTGCTGTGTGCTGTCCATGTGTTGTGTGTTTACGGCTGCGTGTTGCTGCACTGATGTATATGTGCGTCAATGGGTGGACTGTATCCAAGCTTACGGCTCTGTGGAGCAGAAGGGGCTGGGACGGGAAGGTTTGTGAATGTGGACCAGCTTGGCCAGACCCTATTCAGAGGGAAGGAGTGAATGCCTTGATGCAGAAAGTGTGCATAAACTGTAATGCCGTGGGCTACGGGCATTCTTTCCCCTCACTGGTCTGTGCAAAAGACGAAAAAAAAATAAAAAATCTTCAAAATAAACACACACAAAAAAAACATAATGATATACTGTACACGTAAATATTTTCACAAACTGAAATAGGAGATTTCTTAATCGGATCACAAGACCGCAGGTGATCGACGTTAAGGGGGAGGAAGCGAAACAACACGAGCTTTATTGTAGTGCGGTTGCTGCGAAGGAAATGTTGCAGCTTTCCCATGGCAGAGGAGGAGAAAAAGTAAGTGCCTGCAAAGTTTAATAGCTTTACCACAACGGCGCCATGATGCAAAAGCAGGGATCAGGTCACAGGAGTACGTATGGGAGAGGGGGTTTTCAGTGGGGGCAGCGTGACTTATCTTACAACACGAAACAGTTACGTCCCATCGCATTGCCTCCTAGTTCTGCTGTGGTCTAATCCGTTTTCCTCAGCAGTGGGAGGAATTTGTATTTTAAACCTTATTTGAGAGCATATTAAATTAACTAACACCTCCCATTTGCAGCTTAGTGAGCTAATCTAATAGCTGGTCACTAGGAAGTTTTAAGAGGTTGCAGGAAGAGATGCACAGAAGTGAGAATGTTGATTATGAACGAGGCAAATACATTTTTAAAGCTGCTCTAATCAGTTCTTTAATGTTAACAATGAATTACCGATAGATATATGAGTATGTGTAAGATGTCACTCCTAGTTAGAATTATTACCAAAACCAACAGACATTTGTCTTTTAGCCAACTGTTTCGGTTTTACGACCAACAACTTTACTGTTTTGGAATCCCACTGCTCTCGTTGCACTGTTTCCAGATGCAGCTGTTTCCATCAGAAAAGCTCCAATTAATAGACTGGATGCTTCTTTCACAGCAGCATAATGGAGCATGTAGCGGCTACAGAGACAATTATTCCCTCAAAGAGTTGGTGGAGACCAAAACAGAGCCAAAAGAAGAGCGAATATTTAACTTAGAATTATTCAGTGATCAAATTCTTAATAACAAGTGAATGCTGATGTTACTCCATGTCTGCTGGATGTGTAAATAAGCAACAGCTTGCTAAAATTTTCACCAAATCCACTTCATAAGTCAATGATATGTCAGTGTGAGCTTACAATGTGTTGAGCTCACCTATAAGAGGTCAACAATCAGTGAATGCTGCTGCATTTGTTGATCAAGGTTTTGATTAAGGACTAATTATGTGTTGTTACATAGACAAAGTTTGTTTTGCTGACTATGCCAAACGTTGCTTTGCATTAAGGTCACAAGTCCATTTTTCCCAATGTACTATACTGTATGTAGGTATATAGAATACTAATATGTTAGCTCTGCAAAGTCAGGAAAAAGGCCATTTGTCCTTCAGCCCTCCTTAAAGACAAGTCAAAAGCGTAGCACTGCATGGTTCATACCAAAAACAGCAGAGGAGGCCCTGGTCTATCCATGTGGACAGACAATAAGCAGTTCCTTCATGTGTTATTAGGTTTGTTAAATGCTAATGTCGTTACAGCTATGTTCGTACAACTCCATCCACTTTGTGAGAGTCAGCTGCAGTTACCCTTTGCTCTGTGTCAGCGGCAGAAACGGGGTCTGAGATAAATTATTTTTAACACAAGCCTAAAAATAACCTCAGGAAAAGTGCACAAGACACAAAAGGCTCCGTGATTTGAGAGGAAGGAAAAAGACATTTTCACAGATCCTACTATTTCAGCCTCAGGAGCTGGACAGAGCCTTCCGGCCCCTCGAGTCCTCGGATTGGTTATTAATGACATCATCCCCGGGGCCAACCCACCCCCCCTCCTCCTCCTCCTCCTTCCCAGTCTGACGATGTCATCAGTGCTGAAGCATCTCAGTGATGTAATGCAGGCAGGGCTATAATAAACACTCAAGTAGCACCCCTTTTCTCTTCCTCTGCCTTATTCTGAGTTCTCCTCCCATTTCTTCTTTCTCATTCGTCTTACCAACTCCATCATTTTGTGACGCCCTTTCAGCTCCTCAGCTGTAGCCAGATAAAATCCCTTCCCACCTGTTTATTAACACTGAAATACAGAACACAGAGATTTGCAGTTAAGCCCAGAGCTATTAAGAGCTCTTAAATGGCTGCTAAAAAGACAAGGAGAAGTGACAGAAACATTTACATTCCTTAATCCTGTCTGTGTCCTGCAGCTGTAATTAAAATATAGATCAGAGATCATCTCGTTTTTTTTCCCACGGGGTGTGTGTACAGACATGAAAACCCATGTGTGCATTACGTCATTAAATTCTCCTTATAACTGCTCTGGATGAAGAGCATGAAACTCCTCTGTACACACACTGTACAGATTCAAACACAGACATAATGTCATGAGGAAACTTTCTCGAGATACAAACCCTAAGTCACCAAAAGTGGGACATAAGTGCACGCAAATTTGAAGTCAACTATCTGAATGTTATGTCAGTTTGTTCCCATTTGATTTATTCTGACTATTTCATCTTTTTGGCTAGGCCTTCACATCTGTTTTTTAATCACAATTTGTGAGAGTGTGTGTGTATGTGTCCTAGGCAAACATCCAGAGCTCAAGCGGATTAGTGAGGGGACTCTACCCTGATCAAAGCAGCACAGAATCCAGCTTACTGGGACACACTGTATAACACATAACCCCTGTGGAAATGATACTGTACATGCTGCAGACCACCAACTGCAATGCAGTAAAGATGTTTTAAAAGGAAAAGTTGAGAGCTTTTTGTATGTCTTTTATGTCGACAGATTCTGACCAGAGAAAAAATACTCCCTCCTGAAGCTGGAAATCAGGGAAGCAACACTCACGCTAAGTGCTGTCATCAAGTGTGAAGTATGCAGCTGTCAGCTGCTCCATAGAAACTGCACTGGTTAATAGTCCAAACAGAATGTACCGGAGAGCTTCCCCCTGGTGACACGGATACATCTTTGGTTTTGAGTTTTTAACAACATAATAACAAAGCCCAAAACAGCGGAACAACATTCTCTGGATCTTCAAAACCTATATCACTCAATATATAGAATAAGCATCAGACTGTTGTGCTGCCCCCAAGTGGTGAAAAAAAAATCAATAAAAGCAGGTTCAATTCAGCATTTATCACAATATTTGACATGATTGCCCACTCAGTTACCAATGTCAAACATAGATTAATCAGTGAGGAAAATCGCTCATTGCAACTCTGCTTTCCAATGTTGCACACAAAGCTTTGCTGCACATCTTTAGGAAAACTTAACTAGTTCTGTCACGATTATTCGTCGGCTCTAATTGGGGTCCACTGATACCAAGTAAGACATGCATTATGAATGCACCCGCAGTAAATTCAGATTGAGATAGTGACTGTAATTAAATCATTCTCCGGCTCCAGAGAGAGTCCTCCATCAAACTGTCTGAGCTGAGCTTTGAGAGACCAAATGGGATGTGTCTAATAATAAGAGCTCTCCTCAACCATGGCTAGGATCTGTCAGACTGAGCAGATACTTTGGGACTTTTGGCTAAATTAACAGAACAAGTAATATACAGTAATATGAAGTGATATCTTAATATGTGAGGAAGGCATTTAAGGCACATTCCTCTTTTTGAAAGTTGCACGACAGGCAGTCTGCTGGTTGGACAGGCAACATGCCACATTTCAGCACAGACACACGTGCAGACACATGCAGATAGCTGATACAGTACCCCATTCCTTCCCTCAGCTTCATTATGTACACAGTGAGATGGTTATTTTGTGATGCCTCTGTGGCTAACCGCCGTCATCCACAACCTAATGGCTTTAGCATGTGCCTAGCAGCCCATTGGCTCCAGTGGTCTCAGATCTCGGAGAGCTGAAATGAAGCGGGGCATTGTTGTTCTACTGCCGGGGAGGATACACACTCTTGTGAAAGGAAAACCTGACGGGAAGGAAACTTCGAAACAAAGTGCTAAGAAAAGGTGATAAAGGGCACAGGGGACGGAACTGTGTGAGTTGGTGTCTGGGTGAACATGTGCGCTAAGAGGCAGTTTCCCCTCTTCCTGCCATTATAAAAAGTAATGGAAATGCTCCGTGGAATGTTCTGTGGCCTTAACGTTTAGGTAAAAGCAGAGTGGGATCTTGGGGGAAAAGGAAAAATCCAAGAAAGCCAATTACTAGCTATATTTTCCCCCATAGAGTTTAAGGGAAATGTAATGATAGACCAGTAAACCTTATGACTGCCCCATAATATAGATATTATCTGTAAATGTGAGCTTTAAAATATAGAGTCAGTCATCTTGCCTCGTGAAGGAGCTTTTGAATTAAAAACTTAAATGAGAACCCCCCTCACTGATGGGAAAGTTAAAATGGAAAATACCTAAGGCTTATTAGGATTTTCAGCAATAAATATTGCTGAAATATTGCTTAAAAAGTTTTACACTTGGGAAAAATTGTGATTTTATGAACACTATCAATATCACAGAACTCATTCAGGGCTCTGAGATGAAGCAGAAAGGTGTAATACTTACTTAAACATTGAAAATGTCAGGTTTTACAAGATGGCTTTCATTACTCTGAAGGGAGCCTGAGGTGGAATTGCTCACTGGCACAATCTGGGCCAAGAGATCTGGAGGTAACTGAAAATGTTCTTATTTAAAGAGTCATACATGTTGGGGCGTTGCATTTGGAAATATCTATATAAGTCAGCAAATCCAAACAGTAATGACCTTATCAACAAACGTTGCCTTGGGGGCCAAACGCTTGCTTATTACTCTCTATTTATTCCAACTCACAGGATTTTCTACCACACATTTCACATGGCATTCTATTCCTCTTCATTTTAGTTTCTAATATTGCCATTGCCACAGGAAAGAACAACAGTCCGAGCTTGCAACCTACATGTGCAAAACGTCAAGTTTTGATGAAGATTTGATTGGTGCAATAAAGCAGGCCTACTTTGATTCTTTTGGTAAATTAAACTTTATTTTGCAGGGGCACCACTGCTGCATCCTGGGCTCAGTGTCAACCGAGATGATTGGAATACAATCATACAAAAAGCAAGAGCATTTTTTCCCCCAGTAGAAGAATGGGAGCAGCCAGACCATTCTCCAGCACTGACACAGACACTCCATCCATCCATCCATCCATCCATCCATCAGCTATACCCACTTTATCCCATACATGGTCACGGTGGGTTAGAGTCTATTCCAGCTATCATCGGGCGAGAGGCCAGAAACTATCCAAATAGTATAAAAGTAAGGCACAACTGCTTTGGGTAAATGTTTTTCCACTCAGATGAACATTGGGCACTGTAGTTTACTTAATGAGTCAATCTTACGTACACAGTTCTGGTGTGGCTGACAGGCTATTTGTGAGCCATCCAAAGCTACAAATGAAAGTAATCCCCAACAAGTGCACTAATTGCTCCTGTTTCACTAAAGTTTGCTAAAAACGTAAGTACCCACCTTTAAGCCTTTTTAAAGAGATCTACATCTTCAGCAGGAACCACAAATAGGCTGAGTAAGTTGGAAGGTTTTGAACCAAAGAGTGGTTCTTTAATTTGGTTGTTTCATTGGATTAGTTGGGAAAAATGAAAAAAATAATGATGCCTTCCTTAAATATGCATCTACAGCCACTCTAGTAAGCTTGCAAGAATCTGGTGCTCACTGTAAAGGAAATTAAACTGAAATTATTGAATGAATTGAAAAGTTTGGTTTCCCAAACTCACAAAAACCCCCATAAATGTCTGCACCAGTGTCATACCAATCCATCCAGAAGTTTTGATGGAATTCCATCATGAACCACCAATGTCAGCCTGCCGGTGCCACTAGACAAAAAGTCCTGAAACTCACTAAAGTCATCTGGATTCATTTTTGGGCACCATGGATATCTGCTCCAATTGCATTGACTGCCAGTTGCTTAGGTATTTGCCCAAAAACCTCAAATGTCGATCTCACAACATAGCAAGACGAAAAGACAGAGTATCACCAAAATGTCTGAACAACATTTAACAGTAGTCCATTATAAACTTTGAGAAATACTTCCATCAAAGTGGTGGACTAACCAATCGACAAACCAGTGCTGCTATCTTTAGAGCCATGCTAGCATGGTTAAAATTTGCATTGAAACTATGATTACCACCAAATGCTATGTGGAATGTGTGTTCCAAAATCTGTCCACAACTGCAGAATGGATTTGAAGTTAAGAAGCGTCACACTTGTATAATCCTTCTACTACTTAAATAAAGTCCTCAGAGTGTATGGACTTGATTCTGTGCCTTCACGTAGCCATACCTAGTGTAAAAATAGCAACTCTCTCGGTGCGTACCTGGCACTACATTCAGCCCGAAATGGTTTTATTTGATGCTCTATATTAAACTGCTCTGCTGGGCCTCTTTCCAGTATTTACATGGTCCCGTCTATTTATCAGTCAGAGCAGGAAGGAATTCTCTAAACAGACAGAGGACAGGTTTCCTCAAAACTTCCAACTTCGCCACTGTTCCTAGAATATCCCAGCTTAACAAAAACATCCTGTGTGTCACAGGCTTTACCGAATATCTTTAGTTATTGCAGTTTCATAATCTCGACCATGCCTAAATGAAAGCGCAGCGGGTTTGCCAGGAAGAAGGGTAATTATGAAATCATGCCATGATAATGAGTCATTAGTGAGCAGCCAATTCGGTCGATAGAAAACATAAAAAAGCCAACATCTGAGAGACAAGGGCAAGACACTGCAGGTTGTTAAACAGGGCGGAGGACAGAAGTCTCATCCATATTTATTGGGATTAGGCAGCTTTAATACTCAAATTCAGACTTTTCTTAATTATGTGGACAGAAAACCTCGAGTGCTTTATACCCAGAGCGAAAATGATGTAGGCAAATACAGTTTAACAGGCTGGGCACATAAGGGCATTTGTAGATTGTCAATTAGAGCGAGTTTTTTTGCATTTTATCTTCCTCTGATATCATTCTTGCCTACATTTACCTCAAGGGTAATCACTAAGAGGTCAGAAACTGTGGACAATGATGGACGAAAACACGCAACTCCTGTTCATTTGTACACAAAGGATGTCCGTCACTGGACAAATAAAACATCCTCGGTACATTCTTGTGTGTTGTAGGAGGCGACACGTCAAAGCAAATGCCTAACGGAGCGGATGGATGGCAGAGGCGGAGGTGTTTACACTGGGAGAAAAGAGCTGGGGAGGTTAACAGCGACTGTCAGTTGCAGCGTCTGCTCCAGCCTCTCCCACCTCTGTCTCAGCTTGTTGGCTAACCCCCTTCTCATTGTTGCCAGAGACGGAGGAGATGGCCAAACAGAATGACTTCACTGAATAGGTGGAGTCATTTTTATTATGTGGAGCTTATAAATGTCAAGAGGGAGTACAGAGACAAGAGGCGGCGGACAGACATACATTTTTATACTTCGGGATCCTTTAATTAACAGTCACCTGGTCGTGACTCATTTAATTTAATTCAAAGCGGCTTAACATTGCACATAAAGATATAAGTGCTCAACTGCTCAGTTCCAGTTACAGAAAGTTCGCAGCTTGCACAAGATTAGGCCTAGAGTTAATACATTTTATACATGTGTGGTTGACAAGATGTAGAAGGTATGTGATGATTTGTAGAGGTCTAGAGCATGTCCTAGTTATTATTATTTAAATATGATTATTATATGAATATAATTATAGATGAAGATAGCAACCATGTTTGAATCAATGTAGTTTACGATGCTTCTTAGCCACACGCTAAACAATTTTCATAAACTACCTGATGTTGCCTTTCAAATGAAGCCTCATATCTGCATTTTGGACTGACAGTTCTTCTGTTACGAGCTTTTCCACGTAAGTATGCCAAATACGCAAAACCTCCATAAAAGGAGTGGACATTTAGAGGTAAAACAGGGCTCTTATAGGAAAATGAAGACTTACTTCCTGAATAAAATGAAATGAAAAACTCTAATGGGCCGTTACCAGACATTTTTACAGTTGTCCTCTTACTGTAGGCTTCGCTCAGTTGATCCAACATGCTCTCTGCACACAGACCTACATAAAAACCTAATGTTACGTCTTGGCAATTTCTCCATTAGCTCCACCGGAATCCGACATCACAACAGGAAGCATGATTTTCCTCTGTGGATAATCCTTGTCGCAGCAAAAGCCTACAGCAATGACTGCGGCAAATGCTTAGGTCTAACATAAGCCTCTACCGTTGCCAATAAGCACAAAAATGAAAGACAAAATAAAAAAATAAAAAACAAACTACTGCCCTGACCATTCTTTTTTTCTGCCTTATTTTTAGGATATAGACATTTTATGGCATTAAATGTACTTATTTCTGGCTTTTCTATGGATATATATCAAGCTTGAGGTGTCTTCAAGGTGTTTAAAAAATCTTTCGGTTCAATTCAAACCTGCTATGAATATCGAAAACAAAGAGCGAAGGGGAAAAAAAGGGAAAAAGTGAGAAGACTGACGCTAATGAATCATTATTAGTTGAACTACAAATCACTGCCTTGTTAAATCCTTTTCTGCTGCTCTGTCACATTTCTCTTTACAAGTCATTAAAATGTTGCCATTAGCCGCTGACAGAAAAGTCATTTCACTTGCATCCAAGAGGAATGGACAGTCTATGTGTGTAATAAAAAATGACTTATCTTCTGGCACTTTGAAGGGTGGCAAGATAAGGTGTTCTACTTTCTTACCTCCGCTGCCGAAATAAAAGATGTTCAAAGAGCGTTTTCAGCTGTTCCGCGGAAAATTATTTGGCTCACAATGAGGTCAATTTACAACAAGTAGAAGTCAATTAATGTGATGGAGATTTTGCACGATTGTACCTTGCTGTAATTCCCATCTCTATTAGACTCGGGTTGTTTTGGCCATAAGGACAGCTTCTGGTCTAAGCTGCTGAAATCATAGAAAATCTTCCTCGAGGATGAGATCTGTTATTCGCAGCTAATTGAGAACATAATTTGCCTCGGGCTAAGTTTTAAAGCATATTTCACAAAAAAAAGAGTGTTGAAGTGATACAAGCAGCGGACACCGTCCACCAGAAAAGGGAGATTTATATAAACCCGAACGCCGAGAATTCAATGAGATGATCAAATTTAGCTTTAAAACATTGAGCCTTAAGGTTCGCTTTCTTGTTTCCTGGGAACTAGATGTTCTCCAGAGCTTTTAGCCACTTCTCACGACCTTCACTTCTTTATGACAGTGACCCGGCTGCTCTGGAAAGTCCACAAATTTAACTGAACAATTATAAGCACTATATTCCCCAAAAGCACCCATGAAACCAGTTAATGATGAGGTGTAAAATGAGCGTGTTTTCACTTTCAAGTAAACAGAAAAAACACAGAGTACGCTCACTACTCCCTCTTTGTTTCGCTTTCTTTTTCACCAACCCTTTGGGGATCTCCATTATGCGAGTGTGTTTTATCATATCCATAACTCAGCCGTCAATAGGAGCTGAAATGAAAGCTCTATAATGAGGTTTGATCAAACCTTGAAGCTCAATGAGACGTGGCATGAGTTGGCTCGGGGCCCGGTGAAGGATGACAGTGCCGACAGCTCGCTGGAGAAACACCTGGTGAGGCCTCTCGCCCTGCCCGCCCCCTCGCCGGCCTCAGGGCTGCTCGGCCACATGCCACCGGCCCAGGTGTGTTTCCACCCAGCTCAGTGTCCCGTGGCAGCTATCAAACTGCAGAGGTCCCCCAGATTTGCATCAGCTAATACATTTGGCCCCGGTTAGTGCTTGATCTCCTACACAGATTTGATGTGTTATGTCTGAATACTGACGCAACGGTCTCATCCAGCCAGGAAACCAAGCAGTCAAGTCCTAACCCTAGTGTATCTTAATGATATTGGACAAACGGAGGCATACGGTCAGGAGCTACTGTGTGCTTTTTGCTTGTAAAAACACTGCCTAAAATCACTGCGCCTCATATGCTAGCACTTAGACAAATAGCTCGGCTGAATTAAACTGGCAGCCGGAGCTCTGCCTTACAGTTAATAACAGTTTCCTCTGGTCTTGTGAGAAATTGACAACTTGCTACATCAGCAGAGCGCAGACCAAACTTGTGAGAGACAGTCTAACGCTGTCAAAGCGCCGGAACGAGTGATGACGGATGAGGGTTAGGGGGTGCTGGAAGGGGTGCAAGGGCGCAAACTCATTTGTCTTTTTGACGAGACTCTCCTCCCCGACCTGTTTACCTTCCTTCCCTGTGGAGTGGACTAAAGTTGATGTACTCATTGCTGAAAGAGACACAACAAATCACACCCATCTTTTAACATCTGAGTGGTAAAAAAAAAGGAGGGGGGGTTGTGAAAGCTTTAAAGACCAATATTACTGTAGAACTAAATCTAAAAACACAACTGAACCCAGGAACTAATTTAGGAAGGAAAGCTTGTCTGACAAGATGTTGCTTTTTGCTGATTATTTATTGGATTTATCCGGATTTTTTACGGCGATAAAAATAGACGTTCTAAACTGAGTTTGACAGTAAGTGAGATTCATATCGCGCACTTACATGTGAATAGCTGTGAAATTAACTTTGATTTTTTTCCATTTGCTTGAGCTTGGGCAGACCGGCGTTTTTCCAGATGTAAATCTACTCAGCGGTGGAAAAACCTAATGCAATGCCAGCGGTACTGGGGAGAAGCAGACAGGAAAATAGGCTTGTTAAGACTGTAAAATACTTAAAATTCTACTTTATTTGCAGAGTGTAGTGACAAACTGCGAAGTAGTAGGCACTAACAGGCGTAGCACAAAAAAAAAAAAGACATTTATTGCAGTCTCCTGCTCTGCCTAGTTAATGGATCTCTGTAGTGTGAGTGACACAGTGACTTAGAAGTTGCACTGATGTTCACTTTAAGAGGAGGAACGAAGCATCATCCTGTGGGAAAATGCAGCGATCCCATTTGATCCTGAGACCAAATCTAGAGTCAATTTGATCCCCTGCCAGTTACATCTGATAACACAGATGTTACTTTCCCTTCAAAAGGCAGATGAGATTCAGAAGATTAAGAAAAAGTCAGTTCAATTAAAGAGTTGATGCAAAGGGGGCTGTGTTTTTTTTTTTCCTGAAAGTGACCGTGCTGTTTTCAAGTTCACTCTCTCATGGCCTGACCCTCAGCACTCTTCTCCCCCCATCAGCTTAATTAGACACAGCCACACACACATTAGATGGTCCCCTTTTTGCCTCATGAGCTGAATGACTGGCTGCAGTTCAAGGCACCACAAAAAAAAAAAAAAACAACCAAAAAAAACCCCAGCTATGCAAAACAAGCAGCTTTCAGGGCCAGGGAAAACCATCAGCAAACAGCCACACATTATTATAAAGACTGCGTTGAATACCGCTCTGGAATTTAAAATGACATTGCACGCAGCAGTAATAAGGAAGGGAGAGGATATTTGCATTTCAATTTGAATCTATGGAGGAAGTAGGACTGAGCATCTGTGCATTTTCAAGTTCACATCTGTGTGTCCTTGCATGAGATGCGGCTACTCACCCTTCCTCTGTGGCTCGCTGTAATACAGTATGTCCTGATGGGGGGAAGAAAAAAAAACGCTGAAGTCTTTCGTCGGACACGACCAGAGTGACACAAACGAACACACCGCCGCAGTCCCAAAACTTTTTTTGCTCTCTCCCGGCAGATCCCCTGATTCCCCCTCCCTCCTTCTCTCTCTCTCTCTCTTACTTCAGCACTTCCTGGGCTGCTGTTTATGCTCCAATCAGGCCTTCCAAGAAACTACCGCTGCCCCCTCCTCTCTCTCTCTCTCTCTCTCCCTCTCAGCCAACAGCCATTGTTTGGCAGGGGCTTGTCACATGTAGACGTCTGAGTGTATGTGTGAGTTCCCCCCTTGACTGAGGTTTTTTAACCTCTTGCCACTAAACCGGAGTCTGGTTCTCCTCAATCAGAAGAAGAAGAAGAAGAAGAGTGAGGGAGAGGCAATCTACAAGCTGAAAGGTGGAGGGAGGAGGATGGGAGTAAAAAATACATGACGGGAGGGGGGCTTCCTGCTTTATCGTCATCCTGAGACAGATACTTTTTTTTTTTTTCATGCATGAGGAAAAGAAGGGGGAAGGAGTGTTGAGTAAAGGGCCGGCTTTGGGGGTGTGTCTGGAACTTTCTCTCCAAATCCAACAGCTTGTTGTTACAAACCGCAATGAGGCTCGGCCCATCGCAGCCCCCGGAGAGCCTCAGAGCTCCGTCTCCACAACAAGGCGCCTTTCCCAGAGCCTGCCAAAAGTCTTCACCAACATACCCCAACCCCTTCAACCCCAAAGTCCCAGCCTCTAATTCGCTGTTTCACTAAGCTGCCCCCAAACACACGCATCCCGGCTCTTTCCACAATAAGAAAAGGGTAGAGGTGTAGTGTGTGTGGGTGCAGGGCGGCGAGGTGAAAGGTGATGTGTGGGTGGAGACAGGTTGACAGCGGCACACTGGGGCTTTTGTTGGTGTTGTTAACAGGTCCATCATCGCATGACGGTAACACCTTGCGGGTTGTGGAAGTGTTTAGACCAAGCCGGAGCTGGTAAAGCTTAAAATGAAAGGAAAAAGCTTTCAGAAACAAAAAAAAAAGTCTGGTCAATAAGGAGGTGAGCTGGTGGGAAATAGACCAGAAAGCAAACATCTCTTCTGGAAATGTGGACACTCAGAGGATAGAGTTAATTCCAGTTTAATACAACATTGTTTGGATATGGTGACACTTTACTCCCCAACAGGACATAGAAATTACTTAAATGATCCAATAGCTTCTAAACAAGCGAGCAACTTAATCTGATTTTGTAAACCACTTAATATGGAGGTAAAACCAAAAGAGAGAGCACTTTAAATATGGAAAATAATCCCTGATTGCACAGGAAAACTGCACACACAACCACTGCAAGTTTGGTAGGCTAAAGTTGAATCGCCTGAAGGACATTTCAAACAGACAGTTTGGACAGTAATTTCCCCGTTTACCCTTAATTTGCCTTTTAAGAGATTTTTAAAGACACTTTAACTGTCTGATAAAATAAATATTATACTTTTTACCTCACTGCATTTATAGTAGTTACAAATTATTGTACAAATTTGGATTTTGAACAAAAAACAGAAAGAATGTGTTTTGTTAATAATTAGACTACCCACGAGTTTATACAACTACAGATGAAGCAATGAGTGGATTAATCAATGAGTTGTTTGTCATGTGAAATCCTTTGGGGCTAAAAAGAAAAATGGAACTGGAGGTGCAGTTCTTCAAATGGCCACTTGAGGCTGCCTCCAGAATCGTGACAGACCCCCATGTTAAAATGGCCAACTTTACACCAGAAACAAACGTGTTTACAGCCTGGAACAAAAAGCAGTTTTGGTCTCTGTAGCTAATTTCATTTTTCGTGACAACCGTACAGGGCTAGAATTGTTATATAACTCAGCCACTTAAAATGTAAAAAGGCTTAAAGTTATGTTTGATTAAGGGTGTGGTCCTTTTGTGTGACAGGTGGATCCCAAAACAGGAAAGACAGTCCATGGCCATGATGCTTGCATGACCTGCCTCAGCACTACTTTTGCTTTGCCTTTTTGTTCAATTTTGGATTAGCCTGGAGTTAGGTGGAGTTAAGCGCTGCCAAGATGGTGACAGCTAGAACCTCTACACTTAATTTCAAAACCGCTCTTCTGGATGGGTGAGTTCACAGAGGGTCCGGCCATCTTTGTATACACTGTATGGTAAAACGTTTCATGGTTCCAGCTTCACAAGTGTGAAGATTTGCTGCTTTACGCTTTATTGCATTGACTTTAATCATTTTTGTGTGTTTCAACAAATTTCAGGTTTGGACAAAACAAGCAGCACATCGGGCCCTGATAATGGTAAAGGGATTACTTCACTATTTTCTGAATTTTTACAAACCAAACAATCAATTAAATAATGGAGAAAATAATCAGCAGATTAATCCAATCATGAAAATAGTAATTAGTTGAATTCTTGTACAAAATAGTTTGAAATAAGCTCCAACTGAGCCGTCCACAACAGCAGAATCTTGCATTTCCATTCTTGCACGAGTATATTTTCTTGATTATACATACATTCTTTTACTGAAGTAACATTTTAAAGCCAGGACTTTCACTTGTAGCGGAGTATTTTAACATTGTGGTATTAGTACTTCATTAAAAGGATGTGAATACTTCCTTCACTGCTGCTGTCAAGTAAGTTTGGTTTATACATTTTCCTTACATCAGTGCTTCTGTGACGGAGTCCAAACTCAAAATGAACTAAACTAAACCACTCTCTCTTGTATTTCCTTCAAATCCACTGTACGCATTTCTCCTCTCCTCTGCTCTAACCTCTCCTTTCTCTCGCTCTGAATGCGAGTCTTTCAGTCAGTCAGTTGAGCCAAACGGGCAGATTGGGGTGCCTCTGTGCCAAGCTGAATTCAGGAAACATTCGTCTTGTTGTTTAGTCTGGGCACCATGTGTTGGGAGCGGGGAGGCCTCCCTCCTTCACAGACCCCTCCTCTTGTGCACACAAGCACAAAAAAAACCCCACACTGACAGACGTGATCTGGACACTCGCAACTGTGCTTCATTGTCGAGGGGCTCAGGCGCACAAAACAACAAGAAACTTCAAAGCAGCAGTTCGCGCACAAAAACAGCAGCGACGTGAAAAGATAAAATGTGCTCTGTCACTCCCTCTGCAGCTCAGGTGTGCCGGCATGAAGGCTTTGTGCATCAGCATTTTATTCCTTTGGCTGCTTTAATCACATAACAAAGAATGAAAAAGAGATGTTGACTCAGGGCAAGAGTCATTTGTGGAGCAGATAACAACAGGCAGGTGCAGTGGTGTGTGTACAGTACAATATTTGCATGGGTGTGCAGGTATGGAACTGTATGTGCTCATGAATGTGTTCTGGACTCATGTTGCCATGTGAGAGAGGAAACGCTCCTTTCTTCCGGCATGAACACTATAAACAGGGCCCTCTTTGCCTAATCCCTCAGTGCTAAATCCTCCCATCGCTGAAAAGAGACTCCCAACAAATGGAGAGGGGAGACAAAATAAATCAAAACATTCAGGATTTAACAGTGAGAGAGCAGGTGAGGATTACACCTGGATCTATTCAGTTTGGTGCCTCAGCCTGTGCCAGTCTGCCACCGAGGAGCCGATCCTGCACTCACCCACTGAATGAGCCACCTGTGTGTCTTGGAAGATACCGAACTCGACTGTGCTTGCGTAATACAACTTCAGTCAAGAGACTGAAATGGCAGGCTGTTGGCTTTCACCGACTCAAATGCATATTCAGGAAAAGAGACGCAGCAGCTTCATGAGCTCAAAGACAGCTTTTTTTCTTTTTCTTTTTTTTTAATAAAAAAGAAAAGTCTTTCAAAAGACTGAGGGGAAAAATGTGGCAGGCATGTTTCTGTAAAGATGAGTCATATAAAAAAAAGAATTGGACGAGTTTTGACAGCCTCTGTTATCTGACGTGACAGCTTGTCATGTGACCTCTGCCACTTTAATCCAGCTGTTGTGCCGTTGCTGACCAAAGCTGTGGTGGTGAAACATCCTTTGTGGCATGCCACTGAAATCCACACACAAGCAGAAAAAACATTGTAATATTGATATTGTTTACCTGTTTAAAGCACCATAACATAGAAATAAGTAATTTTAAGAACATCCAAGAGTGGAAATTATTGGAAATCAACTGACTGGCACGTTATAAATCTTGTGAGTTTACAAATCATTTACAGGTGGGATGAATTCTTCATAAAAGTGGAGAAACTCATGGATACATTCTCAATCGTGGAAATAATTCATTAAAATTCTGATGCTGCAGAGAGTAAAGATGTATTTATGAACACACAAATACTTAATCTAAAGCTGTGAGCACCACATTAATCCTCTGAATGTCAATTTTTAATCTTTTTTTAATCAGGTACTTGTTCAAGAACTGTTGCAAAAAATATTTGGCTGATATATGGTGTCATTTTTCCAATTTTAAAAAATAACACAACTTTCACGTCCGACAGCGGGTTCTGGGATTTAGAGGGTTAATATATAAGTATCTTAAAATATAACACCTATTTTATAAAGGCATTTTAATATGATTACAGTTCTTACATTATGTTCTCATTCATTATCAAAAGTCTGGTAGTTGACAAATGCTCAAAACAGACTTAAAATGTTCCTGTATCTGTTTATAATGCGCTCAATAATAATACAAATTTTAAATCAACCAATCAAGTTTTATTAGTAAACGAGGAAGCTAACAACTGATATTTAGAACCGATATATTTGCAAACTACAGCGTGGAGATGACATATACAGAGGTGGCTGCATCAGAGCCAGAGTTGGATTTTTTAAAAAATGTACTTACCGGTTATAGGTTAAAAAAATAAAAAACACTGACGACTGGTAAAATGCTGAATATCGGATCTGATCATTGGCCAGGCTGATAATTGGTCAACTTCTAGAGTAAATATGAATTATTTATGCACTGCCTATAAATGCTTAAATTAAAAAAAAACAAAAATAATGTGCAAAAATATAAACTGTGTAAATTCAAACCAAGTTGTTATATGTGTCTATAATAAATAACTACTGGTCCATATAGAATTGATAGTCAAAGACGCTGCGGTGGAGTCATCATCACTTCAAAACCCAGAGAGTCTCGCTGGCTCACATTTTTGGTTTGGGTTTACGGGGCATCTTCCTACCAAACTGATGCAGAGTGAAAAAAAAAGAGACACCAAAGGCCTTGGCTGCCACCCACCTAGATCCCACTCTCGCCTGTGGACCAAGCTGCCTTTTACATATATTTAGCCTCAAATCATCTAAAGCCCTGGTGAGCTGTTGCTCTCTATTTTAAAGCCACTTTCATAATCATCCACCGGGAGGCTTGAGAGTTTAGCCGACGGCAACAATGGAGCCACTGCACTGGTATGATCTCTGAGTCAGCATCAAATATTCCAAAAGTGCATGGGGATAAATCTTATTGAAGTTCCGACTTACTTTTCCGAGAACTGTTTGAAGATGATGACCGTGCAAATATTGTGGAATGCGTAATGTACAGCTCTGTGTATTACAAGCTGCATTTAACTCAGCACAAACACATCTGGGCCTGCAGAGACACGACAACTCGTACTCATAACGTGATGTAGCAGCTCGGTGAATCCGCTGCCATTATGGATTTCTGGGGTGGAGAACTTAAACAGCTATTGATTAAATAAATTAATAACAGCCCGAAGTAATGAGAATGTGAAGTGAGAGGTGTGAGATCAGAGCCGGGCTGGAGAAGTGAATGTGGCACTATGAGGCCAGTCTGATTGTCCTGTGGCCCGCTGCAACGGTGACAGAACGGAACAATGAGACACAGCTCACCCAGAGAACACAGTACAGAGGGTCAGAGGGGTCACATGACTCGGTTTCTGTCTGTCTGTTCGTCTATCTGTCCTTGAGTCACGCACGCATGAACGAATTCGAGTGGCGGCATCCGCAAAGATGGGGTCAGACGTATTATATTCGAGAGAGAATGTGAGTGTGTCATTCTGTGGTGACGACTGGTCAGCGCTGATCAGTCAGACAGATTCAGAAATGAAAAGCAAAAAACACAACAGCCAACATTGGGTCATCTAAGGCATCCCAGATTAGAGGCGCAAAAGCCGTGCACTACGGTAGGCAGCTACATCGTTCCCTGCTAACCTGGTAGAGGCTTGAAAGTTGGCATGTGATCTGGAGATCACAGGTCTGAATCTGGGACTGAGCAGAAATATTTCAGTAAAGCAATATCTCAGGGAAGTAAATCAGAGAAGTGGTTCTCTCCCTGAGCAGCCAGTGGCAGGATGCCTCTGGGTAAAGCTGTCAGTTCTTAAAAGACTGGCATTTCAGAAGGAACAAAACGACACATAATGGAGACACAATGCGTTTACACTGCAGGGCAGTTTTAGAGCATTATCTCTGTTTTTCACATCCTCTAAAGACCCCCTTTTGTGAAAATCAAGTTGTTTTTTTTTACTTTGTTAACATGTCCATTTGGGTGTTTTAAATGCTGGAAGACACATCAGGAACAAAATAAGCAGTCAGCGCCACGGCTGAGTGTTTCCATCTTAGAACTGCAGTGCACCAAAGACAATTTAGAAAATACAGATTCAGATTTCTGTGGTTTCACTTGTAACAAACCTAAAGAACCAATCTAGTCATGGCTTCTTCTTCTTCTTCAGGATCAGTTTCCAGTTCAAACATGTGTAGTTGTAGTTCAATTATTTAGATATTAAAACTTCCCATTGTGTAATGTAGAACAGTTATGCAGTGTTGAAACAGAGTTGATGGTGAGCTGGTGTGCTTGAGTTGCAGGGAGGTGCAAAGGATGGGTAAAGAGAGAAAATCGTCCAGGCATTTGAAGGCAGGAAGGGATTTTTTTTCATGGAACAAACTTTAAAAGAATTCAAATCTTTGAATTTCATTTTAACTGCAACATAATTTTTTTCCTCTAACACAGGAAATAGATTCTACACAGATCCGGGCGGCAGTTCAAATGTAACAGCTTGTAACATTCAAACACAAGAAAAATGCTTCATGCAAACTCCCAGCAAAGGAACATGACTCAGAAATTCTGTCGCAGTGTTTTCTGATCCGACAATTCAAGCAATGACTTCATCTCAGACTTCTATCATCAGAGACGGTGACTGAATGTTAACAGCGTGAGCAAAGTTTTGCAAGACAAAACAAAGAAACATTCATCCACCAAAGTTCTTATGTCACGCTTTAAAAATCGATTCGAAAAATCACGAACCCACTGTTTAAACCTACAATAACCCACCGCAAGCAGTCGACAGCTGACTGTGTTGTGAACACAGACGTGCCCCTCAATGAACTCTGGCATTTGATATTTTCATGCTTCTAATAACAACTTCTTTGTAGAACAACTGTCAATAACCCCTAACAAGCAAAAAGCCCACTGGTATTTTCAAACGGTTTATTTTCAGTGGGATAATCCTAAACAGTGGACTGTTTCTGTCAGGGCCATGTTGTTTTCAAACATCAGGCAGTGCATGACCTCGCATGCAAAGCTGAGTTTCAGCCAAAGCTGCCAGTTGTTTTGGCTGCAACTGCACCATTTTGACTACTGACTGTTGTGCAGTAGGCAAAGCATCTATCTGCGTTCTCAGGCGGGTTTTCTCAGATAAATAAAGCGTGAGAAAAGATAAAGGAGAGACAGTGCCCTCTCGTCCTGCACTCACATCCATTTTGTTAAACCTGGAAACCCCATGAACCAAGAGGTAATAGCTCAGGAGAGGCACTGC
>NW_007577941.1:389840-514793 GCF_000690725.1 Stegastes partitus | reverse complement strand
GTAACATCACACATATTCTTCCTGAAGAGAGGTTTTGAAGCACAGTGTGTCGGCAGTGCCTGACTCTGCCTCGTCTTGCATAACAGTCAGACCGTTCTATGCTGCAGAATAGTCTGACTGCACTACATTGCCACTTTGTTAAAGGAGAAAATACACTCTGGTAGGGAGGAAATTTCCGATTCTCAGACGCATTGTGATTCGGACGTGGACGTGGACGAATCCGAATCAATTCACAAACGTCCAAATTTCGATTATTTAAATCTGTTCATTAAAGTAATACAGAAATTTCTAAATAATGTGGAACTAAGAGGTGCGATACGCGTCATCTCTGGGACACTTTGGGATGCGCACCTGGAGCGGACACGCCAACACGCGCACAGAGGAAAACAAACATGGCTGACCACCCCCCACCTCGCCGTGGGATCTGAACAGCTCCTTCTAATTTAAAAGCAAAAGTGTGGACACACTTTGGCTTCTACAACATCAACGACGGAAGCGGACTGGACAAGAGCCACGTTATATGTAAGCTGTGTCACGCTAAAATAAAATGCTTTGGCAACACAACGAACATGAGAAGCAATGTAACTCGATTCCAGCCGACGGAGGAGTCGGGGAGACGGCAGGCTGTTGTTGCTACTAATGACGCTACCGACCAGAGAACAATCGAGGAAGCAATTAGAAAGCTGCCACCCTCATTACTGTATTGCACACATTTTGTAAAATTTCCAGTTTGCACACATTTCCATTAGTTTAATAAAATATAATAGAAATTAATTCAACTCCTGTTTCCTGTTACAAATGCACTGTTTTTAAAAATTGCAAGTGATGGATGCTAATTCAGTGAGACAGAATGAAATGTTTGTGGTGAAAAAGTGTATCAATATCCACAAGTTAAAGATGCATCAACAATCGTTTTATAATAGAATCGTAGCCCCTGAATCGTAATCGTTATCGAATCGTGAGGTGCCCAAAGTAGATAGTTGATAATGTATGACTTTAAGCTTTAATTTAGTTTAAACCGAGTAGCTAAATAAAAATTAACCTTCTGTACAGTTGTCATAATTGGGTTAATTAGCTATAGAGACCAAAACCAAGGCTGTATTCATGTTTATTTTAGTTTTAAAGTTGGGCATTTTAACATGGTGGTCTAAGGGGATTGACTTGCTTTTGGAGGCAGCCTCAAGTGGCCATTCAAGGAACTGCAGGTTTGGGCACTTGATCACAATCTAAACCTGAGGCTGTAATGAGGTGAACAAAATGAAACAACTAGGAGAAGAAGCTAAAATCGAAGAGAGGAAACCCAAACAGAGACAGACAGAGATATATAAAATGAGATGAGTCACAGAAATGCTGCTTCATCAGCTGATTTAGACTGATCTGTCAGGTAAGACTCTTCTTTTTTTCCCACCTGGTTCCACATCTGCCCATCACTCCATCTCTGTCTGTGCCTCCCATAGTTCCTCTCTATTATGTAACCATTTCAAATCATTGCAAGTGCAGCCCAGCAAGCAATAACTGTAAATACATGTTTTTGTTGTCATAGAAATGTGATTCCTAATCAGGTTTACAGAGCAATAAAAAGCATTTAGCTTAATTGTGTTTGGCCCATAAGTGCACTTTTGTGCCTTCTGGTGCAAGACTAGAATTACTGGTCTTAATAAAATGCATTTAGAATGGCCAAGAATAATGAGACTAAAATATTTATCAGATGTTTTATGTAATGTTGAAAGAAAAATGAACAAATACGCTTCCCCAATAAAAATGAGCTTTACGGCTAGCTGCAGCGTTGCATCTGTATTTCAGAATATTTAATATGCAAAACATGTCTGCAAGGAATTGGGAGATAAAACAGCCCTAAAGATATAAGGCATTTGCCTATCGATAAAAGCACTCTTTATTGCTGCTCTGGAAAAATGTTTCAACAATAAATAATTAATGCTTGCTGGTTGCACATCACATTAACCGCCAGCTGTCTCACTGTGAACTGTGGGCCTCAATCAGCAACTTAGCGTACCCTTGTTGACTTCCCATTGATATGAGAGCACTCTCCGTCTGCCTGTCAAAGGATTTCAGGGAATCACACAACAACAAACAAATGTGTTATGAAATATGCAGCGTTGAGAAACATTCGGTCCCAATCACAATTAATATTCTGTCTCTGAGAGGATAAAGAGAGCAAGAGAGGAGAAATTAAAAAGACAAATTTGTTTTCTCTGCCTCCTTATTACATCTATAGCATTTTTGTGGCTCCATATAGTCGTGGTGTGAAGCTGTACAATAAATTTGTGAAACACACGCATGCACTAAATAGGAGTGCTTTTAATATGCTGCCTTTCCCCAGTTCTCTGTAATTTAATCGTCAGCATGTTTTATGACAAATCATGCTTTTTCTATTGTTATTTCTGAGAACATTAAGTAAACTGACTGATTTTGAAGTGCATCTACAAATGAACAGGGAAGAGTAAATTACATTTAATTCTGCAATCAAACCTCGAAAAAAATAGTGTCGCAAAAGTAAAACAATGAATCTCTTGTCTGACAAGTGTTGCAAGCAAATGAAGAACCTATCATCCTCTAATTTCTCTTAATGAAATAATGTGTTTTTCTTACATGATTCCTGCGAGGATTTTTTTTTAAAGAAGAAGAGATCATGACACATCCCTTTTTATATATGGGATCTTGCTGCTTCATCAGTCTATTAAAGTTGCGACGTGCTGTCATTCAGAAATAGGACGTCTTTATGTTAATTAAAGACATATCGCTAAATCTAAACTAATAGCAGCTTATCAAACTGTCCAGATAGCTAATAGTCTGGTTTACTTATGATCTTGTAATCACTGAAAACTCTGTGTGATGATATACTAATTACGACTTTACTAAAATACAAACATCCCGACAGCTGTGATGGAGTTCAGGACTCATCCGCTTTACAACAAATGATTTAACTGCAGCTGATTAGATCCTAATTAATCCTGTCTCCATGTTGGGGAGGATTCATGATTTTAGATAATCAGTAAAGGTGCTGCTGCTGTGGCATGTAAAAGCATGACGCTCTCTCTCTGGAGATGCTCAAATGGATCCTGCTGCTGCCCGATGCTGCAGGTATTTAATAAACTCAGAGAAAAGACTCCTTCAAACAGTGGAGGCAACAGGATAAACTTTAGCTGCTGTTAGCATTTTGCACAAACCTGAACTACATATATGAGTCTTACTGATGTTAAAATCTAACTTCATCACAGTCACGTTTTAGTTTTACGGATGTTTCATTTTGTAATCATTGTTGGACACAGTAAATACGAAAGGTGTTTTATGATTTTAGCATGTTTTTCTGTGCCGCTTGATGTATTTGGATCAATATTGGTGCAGAAATGTGGAAAAAGCCAACCACAGGTCACTTCACACATCTCAAAGTGAGCCACCTTTGCGTGCCTATTAATGCAGCTGCATGCATTTCCGACTTGTGCTGGATCGAAAGTGACACGCAAATGCTGCTAGGTTTAACCCAGTCAGGTTGCCATCAAGACTGTTACAAAAAAAAAAGACCAGCGTCCTCATTCAGACATGTTAGGTTGCCGTCAGATTAATGGAAAAGAGTGCACGACTGAAAGGGGCTACAGAGGGCTGCAGCAACTTTGGCTCCTTAGGTTTCAGGATATCCAAACAGGGTTCCGTTTGACGCTCTGCAGGGAGCTGCACAGGTCAGCGCTGTTACCAAAACCCAGCAGCCCAGCATCTGTTCTCTGAAAACAACAAGCCTGCAGGGACAGACTTACATCCACACGGTGTAACCATCACCAGCCAGGAACTTAACATGCATCCTCTTTCCTGATACCCAACACTCGGGCATGTGTTCGTATTTTTGTGACCCTGCCATGGTGCCAAGGTGGGAAACAGAGAAAACATCACACTGGAGAAACTTGCAAGACTTTCCCTCCGTGAATTAACATGCTGCTTGCGATTTCCACAACAATCACATTTGATTTTTGTCCTTGTTTCACCGCCTGTTGTGTAACGCCAGAGTGGGTCCTGTCAGTCCTGCCTTACATTGTCTTTTTCTCCTGTCTCTCTGGTCATAAGAAATCAAATATTATATAACAAGGGACATTAGATAAGGCTTTCTGATGCCTATCACAACCCATCTGCATTCTTCTACCGGGCGTCTTGCAAAACGTTTGGCCAGGAAGGATCATGACAGATGGCTTTTTGACTGAGTGTAATTGAAGGAGACAATTGCAGCCGAGAAAGGGCCTCTGCAAATAATGGATGTGAACAACTGACGACTGCACGGCGAAAATAATCAGATTTAAAATGTATTTCCACTGTTTGTCTCAGAGCAGTTTCAAAAGTATTACAATAAAGGGATTAAATCTTTTTATCCTGTCAGTCACTTGAATGGTCTATTAAATTTGCTCCTATCCGGCTTCCACTGCACCAAAACAGATAAAATATTCACCTTTTTTTTTTTATTATTTGATTCTTGAGATGCGCTGGAATAAGCGTGGCAGGACTGGAGATAAAAATGCAAAACAAAAAAAGTGGAGAAATGGGCTGTCAAAAAAAATCACATGTGCATCCTAGTTTTCTGTGAAGAATCACAGCTCCAGCTGCTAACATCAGTTCAGCAGAAATCCCCTTCATTCTCAGCTCAGCCGAAAATGCTGTGTCAGTCTCATGATAGCTTTAGCCGCCAAGCTGAAGAAAAAAAAAAGAAAAAAAAAAAGGCATGTCTTACCAATGACTTCATCGCACAGCCAAACAGTATTATTCCCCCTTTTTAAAAAATCCCCAGATTTAAGAGGGGGGTGGGGGTGGAGCGCATCTGATCCCTGATTCAATGTTTCTAGTGTTTAATACTGTAAGAATGTACCAAAGATGCTCAGAGGCGCAGGGCGGCTGTCAAACTCATCTCAGTGTTTCTTACGTATTTAGGAGGAAAGAAACTTGGCAAAAAAAAGTGAAGTTTTTAGTCACACCCTAATTGAACGAGCTGCGCTTGCAGGGATAAAACGAATAAACGTCAAGTCAAACGCTTTGACAAAACCGCACGAGGGGCAGAAACCTACAAGAGGAGCGAAACTTCAATTTGGGAAGAATGCATCAACTTCAACCTGAAATCCTATTAGCTGTACAGCTGGGGGCGCTACTGTACATGCCAGCAGCTATTCAGCTCTCCAGTATGGAGCAGACTCGACTCACCACACTTTCACTGAAGTCGCACACTCGAGTGCTGTGGGGTGTAATTATGAGAAGCGATAGGAAACCTGCTCACTATCAAAAGCTAAAGATGACAGATTCCATATGTGGCCAGGAAGCCTGCTTTACTTCTAGCTGCAATAAGTAGAAGGTGCACTGCAGCAGGAATAAATTTTGCTCTCTGTTCTTGCAGTAAACAGCTCGCATGCTCTATATTTTACAGCTCTGCTCTTCCACAAACTGCACAGACATGTTGGCTTAAACAGCAGGTGCCTTGAATATTTGAGATTTACCGACTGTCGGTGTTATTAAAAGGCCAAAGAAAGCAGAAATACAATTGGCTGAATTGAAGACAAAAGTGTCAGACATGTAGATGAAGACAACATGACAAAGGCAGATGAATTTGTCCTCTTCATTCTCTTATGTTGGTCTACCAAAAATGTACCTTACTGGCTTCAGAGCAAAGTGTTCCCTGTGTCTGATCCCTGCTGAGCACATGACAGTTACAGAATAACGCCTGTTTTGTAGGAAATTAGGCACATTTAAAACTGAATTACTCAGTTATTTCTGCACAGCCACCAAACTGGATCTGGTATCATTTCAAGTAATATTTCTCTTATCAGCGCCGCAGCCTTGAAGAACAAGCAGCGTCTGCACTTAACTGCATTACGATTGAATTGGAGCAACTGTGATAAACAGCATAACTCTCTATCTTTCTAATTAATTTATAATGAATGTGCTCACTTTGGCTTTAAGCCCTCATTGGGGCTGCGATAAGCAAAAGATGGTGTCTCACTGTAAACAAATGGTTAATCAAACCCGGAGATTCCATACCGTCAATACGTTATACTCGCAATTAAGTCGTTTTTGGATCGCGAGTTTTGAATAAAGTCCTAATTACGTCGACTGTCAAAGGCCTGAAGCAGAGCAGCTCATAAACATTTAGAGACTCTCTTTCGACTCCTGGCATCCGTTTCCAAAAGCAAAGTCACACACGAGCTGCTGGGTTTGCGGAGAGACTGGAACAGTGTGCTTTTGCAAATAAACTGAGTCTGGCTTTTTCAGTGAGAAAACACCGATGGGGGCTGAAATACATTTGCAGCACGAGGGAATGGATGAATTATCAGGTTCATATTTAGACAGAAAAACGGAAGGGGGGCCTTTTTTTTCTTCCCCCGATAACAGCAACAGTTGCTTCCAGTGAATACGATTTATGCGTCTCATCTTGCAAACAAGAAGCAGCCCTTTCGCCAACGGAGCCGTTCACTCAGGAGCCGTTATTTATTATCCATGCATTGCAGCCCGTACAGTAACCGTAATGTAAGGCGAATTCCTGCTAAAAGCTCATGTGCTGCTGAGAAACCGATACTGCAGGGGCTGATATAACCTCCATAACAACCACACAGGTAACTACAACTTCAGGTAAACAAACTTTTTTTCAAAGCACCTCTCATTAAATGCATGCTGATACAAGTGTGAGCTGTCTCCACGTTGCAATTACAAGTCAACACGTACACACACGGGCAAAAAAAATGAAAAAGGCCAGCCAGGAAAATGAGAAGAAAATCTGAAAAATACAAAGAAAGGCAAAGTTTGAATCAGCTTTTTTTTTTGTTGTGCCTCCTGCAGCTTTTTAATTTCTCTTCTTCATCTGTCTCACTCTCTGACGGGACCCAGAGAGAGAGAGGGAGAGAGATAAAGAGAGAAAAAGAGGCCTATACATCAGTGAGATTTAATGCTGCCTCATCCTGCTCAGCACTCGTATCACATGGTGTACATCATCAATAATCTTTACGAGCCGGTGCCTTGGCTAAAACACAAGAGTAATGTGTTGCTCCTGTTGGAACCACAAACTCCCAATCAGGCATCTTGGAGCTCGTTTCCAGTCTTTATTTTCTGCATATAACATTGAAGAAAAGCCTCAGAGGACGTCAGTGCAGCTCTCCGGCTGAAAAGTGATATTAAAAGACGGGATTTCGGGGGCTTTATGGTCGATTTGTGGCGGACGGAAGAAGATTTGGCAGCGTTTTAGTTCTGACACAAAAGATTAAAGAAATGTATCAAACACGAGCTTTGATACGAACGTCTGACTGGATCACAGGTGGAGATTCATCAACAGGCAGTATTTTAGGAAATCAAACTTTCCTTTTATCCCGGCCGCTTGCTGAGCTGCGCGACTGTCACACCACGGACTACGTGCTCACAGTCTTCCACTTTAAGTGCTGGAAACTGGGGCAGACAAGGGCACTTTTGAGGCACTAAAAGCTGCTCTTGCGGTAAAATGGCACAGACAACAACAGGGTAAAGTCGAAGAGAAAATCCAAAATGACCATTGTGCTTCAGACGCGCTTGATGCCTCTGTGTTTTGAATTTATAACCACTATTTACTGAGAAAAAAAGTGAATTTCATCCCAGCGTGGATGGGACATTCCTTTAACCTGGCGTATCGGTTTCCTTTACGAAGATCAGAGGTCAAGCAAACACACTGAGCGATCTCTCTGTCCTCAACAAAGGAGGCTCGACTGTTGCTGCGAGCTCCTTTTCCCAACCAAAGAACCACAAATATGCTTTCAAGAAATGCCCTTAAATGCTCCGTTTTATGACTCACGCGGGGGGAACTCAGACTGCGCATATCTGAAATTTTGATTTGGTAAGCGGCCGTCGGAATTTCATTTGCAGGATTTCAATAAGGCAAACAATTCTATTCTGTGTTCTTTAAACAGACCACACAAAGTACACAGAGACCAGATGAAACAAACTAAACAACTGGAGGAACAATGTGGTTTCACTCAAACGTCTGGACGCATTGCTGGAGTCTCGGCGTTATCTCAGATATGATTTACATGAGGTGCATTCAGCCGTGAAGTGGCAACTAGAGGTCAGTGGGTCGTCAGCTTTTCTAGCCGAGGATTTTACAGGATTTTCACTTCCTTTCTGCCTTTGCTTCACATAATAAAAACCCTCTTTTCATTCTCTGAGAAAGTGACAGTGCAAGGAAAGAAAATCGGTTCCTCGATAAAAAAGCCGACGTTACACTCTGGTTTAGACTCAGAAACACAAATGAGATAATAACAGCAATTCATGGAAAGCAGTAAAATTGTGGTAATTTCAGTAATGTGATGCTTAGATATCGATTCCAGGCATCTAGAAATTGCTTACTGTTGCCATTATGGCACAACGTGTACTTTGTGTTTGACCTTAATTCACCCCAAAGTCAGATCACATGTTCTAATCATCTGACGGAGAGCACAGCGGGAGGCAGCTCCTCCTCGTGTCTACACACTCATACAGAAAGGTGACACCATTAGTCAGCGATTATGCTCATTTTTAAGATTGCTTCACACAAAAGAACAGTTCAACATTTTGGAAAATTGATTTTTTCAATTTTTTTTTCTTTCTCGCCAGAAATGGGAAGTGATACCAAACAGACATGAGAGTGGAGACCTGTGTGTAAAGACAAGAACAGCTCTACATGAAGTCAATGCAACACACTAAAATGTCCTGTGACTGTTTTTGACTGGCTGCTGGTTGCAAAGAACCTGTGACAGCACAAAACTCTTAAAACAACAAGTGGTTGATTTACATTTCAGTTTGTGTGAAACTAATGAAACAAGTGTTAGCCGCTGAGCTTTAAAGGTCCAGTGTGTAAGTTTTAGGTGGTTCTGTTGTAACTCTGCCTCACAAAAATTACATTCTCACACAATTTTAACTGCTATAACAACAATTACGCAACCGTGGGTGTCCGCAGCTGTTCCTGTGCATACTGGCACCGGAGCAGAATCATGTCTCAAAGCAGGGATACAGTGGAAAATGACAGGGGCCGGTTAATGAATCCGAATACACATTAAAACATCTTTCATTGGAATGAGGTATTTCCACATTACCTGAACATTAGCCGAGAGACACTGTTGAACTGAAGAAACTAAAAAACATTGCAGCCCCCTATTGAATAGCATCGCTGCTGTACGATCACTAACAAAGCACACAACTCCAGTAAAACAATACCTTGTCCTTACATTTTGCTGCCTCCCATTTTTCTCTAAATTGATTCTGTATGTATTGAACAAATGAGATACAACATAAGCTTTAGGCTCATTGTCTCCCCGTTTCTACATTTACGCTCGTTAGGCCTTTTCCCTTCCACTCCACATAGACATGAGGGTTGGTATTGATCTTCTCATATAACTCGCAGCAAAATGGCAAATTAGAACATTTCCCAAAACGTTGAACAATTCTTTTGATTTCATTTTAACCTTGAACTCTTTTCTGGTTAAGCTTCACTTCTTATCTGTATGCTAGATGGACACAAAATCTATTTTAATGGCCCAAATGAAATATTCTTCATGCAGATAATCACAGATGGGGAGTGCAGCCAACGCTAAATATTAATGTAATTTTAATGAAGGATATTTATGAAGGTCCAGTCCCCTGAAACAACATGGCCGCGTGAAAGAAATAAACACAGCGGGAGTTTCAATTGGAATCGTCTGAACTACGGAGATAAAAGTGTGTGAATATTTAACAGTTTGTGCATGGAGTAATTTGTGTGCACATTCCCTCGTGCTCAAACAGACAGGCAGGAAAACACACACACACACACGCAGACACACACACACACACACCACATCACGTTTGCCTGAAGGGCAAAAGGGTGTAAGAGGGGAGGTGGAGACATATTGATTTCTCTGTCGACTCTTTGAGAGGAAACCCTGAGGGAGCCCTTGCATCCGCTTACACCCCTCAGTTGGGTGAATTAACCACAGTTATGCTTTCTGTTTGAACACACACACACGCATCACATTAAACTGAAAGCAAACTATTGTAGTGGGACGTCTTGTTTGAAGGAATTTCACGCCACATTTGGAGTGGTAGCTTTGAGGACTTTGCTGTGTAATCATGCCCGGCCAGAGTGGAAAGTAAATATCCAAAAGATGTACACACGATAATCAGTTTGGTATCAACAAGTGGAAACTTTGAAAGAGATTAAGGCTTTTGTTTTATCCCTAATCTGACACGCAGAGAAACTCAATCCCCTCCGCTGTCTCTCTTTGAGAACCACATAGCCTCAGGAAATCAGAAAGAAGCCTCACTGCCCCGAGCTACACCCCCGAAAGAATAACACACACCAGACCCACCGGGGGGATTTACAGTACACACTCATGAGTAGTCACATCACCAAAGCTCTTTCTTCTTGCTCAGTGGCCCAATTATTGTCTGTTTCTGTTTGACAGATGAGTCACATCCACTTATTTTCTGAACACACAGACCCCCAGGTCCATGAACACACCATTAACTCACCTACTCTCATACTTCTAATGACTCATTGGGCTTCTCTTCAGTCACTGGGCACTTATTGACAAGCCAAGGACAAAGGTAAGTTGTCTGCCACAGCTGAGAAAACATCAAGGCACTGTCACTTCCTCCCTTGTGGTATTTGGGGGAGAAGTTCTTCAAAAAGTTTTTAAGACTCTCCTAATTGACTTTAGTCGATGGAGGGACAAAATCATTAACCTTAACAAAAACACATATCTGTGTGGATTAGAGGAACTGATGCAAAATGGATAATGAATGTTGTCCCATTTTAATTATCTTCAGTGATTTCATTTTCTGCTGTTTCGCCGCTGCTCAAACACGACTGAAATAGTCGAGATTTAACACATTTTCTCAGTCACATCCGAAGGAACAAGAACAGCATGACCTAAGTCTAAGTAAATCACCTGAATCCATACAATGAAAGTTTGTGATTGCTTGATTCAAAGTGAGAGCGGGGGGTGTTTGCTTAAAATCAACCCCCTACTCACAGACATCAATTTGTCAAGTCAGTCGCTAAGGAAGGAAAGTCTGGATGGTACAAAGATAAATGGAGCTCACTCTCTCAAATCCCTTTCGGCAGAATAAAAACCACTTTCAAGACGCTCCACACTGTGCCAGATTGATTCAACTCTGAAACAGATATGCAAAGTCACAAAAAGAATAAAACGTACTTCTGATGAATTGGATATCTGTTTTAGTGGGCCAGCTGTTGTGGAGGAAGAGCATTTTGTATTTTTAATGACTCTTGTAATCTGTCTGATAGTCGTGAAAGAAGAGAAAGTCTGGGACAGCTGATGGTTTTAGGAGTCACGAGAGACTGCAATTAATGTAATCCCGACTCGTGGCTTCGGTGTCAAAGAAATGGGTGATCACATCCCAATCCTCAAACTCATTCCACTGCACTAAGCTGTTTCTTTCTAAAAAGGAAGTAGAGCAGCATCTGAGAAAAGACATTGAGGATACAGCCCATTCACAGATTATTAACAGTGAGCGTTTGAGCAAAACTGACACAGTACTAAAGAGCGAGCATGTACAAGCATGTAACACTTCTCTCACCAGTGATTCACATCCATATGCTGCGTGAACGCCGTTGTCAACGGGTAAAAGTGCACACGTACGCTGAAGCAGTCGAAATGTCTTAATAACCTCTGACACCTGGAAACAAGCTGAAGCAACACCTTGCATACTGATGTGCCAAGACATCTTGCAAAACCAAATGAGACAAGAAACAACAAAACGCCAGTCAGAGATCGCAGACGAACTTTATGAACCCCCTCCACTCTGTTCTTTTTATTGACTCACCTTTTCAATCAACAAAAGGTGAGGTCATCCAGAATCGGAGCAGTGACTTTATCTCAAGAGCGTCTCAATCTCTGTCTGATGGGTCACAGGATCAAAGGACCCGTTTGGTTAAACATGAGCTGGAAAACTTTCAAGTCGGTCTAGACGCGAAGACAGAAAAGACTCTGGAAGGTTTGGAGATAGCAAAGATTGATAGGAGAGCCAGGGAGAGGTTAAGTCATTATTAGCCAAAGTCTTTCCCCACTTTAACCTTTCCAGATGGTCTGCCTTTGCACTGATAGTTTAAAACAATAGTTTGGGCTGATGATAGAAAAGAGAAGTATTACACATAGCATATGCTTCCCTTTACAAATGAAAAGTGGATATGATAGGTAATAAAATCAGAGCAGTTTCTTGCCAAATATGGACTACGCATGTGTGTAGGGTCCGAAGACCGTCAAGGGGCCCTGTTGTGCCAACTTACTTTTTTATCCTCAAACAAGAATTGACACTGCCCTCCGAACATAAGCCTTTTCTGTGTGTAGCTTCAGAGCAACGACATCAGTTCATTTTCGGCTCAGTTCTTTAGAGCGAACTGCTCCAATTATCAAAGTCACAGGTTTTATCCCTGCTCATAAAAACATACCCTTCACACAATGTCTCTTGTCACAATGTCAATATCAGTTACAATTTTTTTTATCATCTGTTTCTGCCTTCCTCATCCCATTTTTCACAGTATCAGGCAAGCTGTTAAGTCTGACAGGGCGTCATATATGGAGGGCCACTTCTAGTTATGTGTCAGTATTTCAGTGGTGCTTATTTTATCATTGCCTTTACCTTGTGGCAAAATGGCATGATTCTCAGCCAGAAACCAATCGATTGATCTCTTTGGTTTGGGGTTGAGTTGCTGCTCCAAGTGAAGGAGTTTAGGTATCTTGGGATCCTGCTCACAAGAGATGGGAGAATGGAACATGAGATAGACACATGAACCGGTGCAATGTCACCAATAATGTCGGTGTTGTACCAGACAATTGTGGTGTCGCAGCTGAGCCAGAAGGCAAAGCTGCTGATTCACCAGTCTACAACCCTCACCTATGGTCATGTGGTCTGGATAGTGACCAAAAGAACAAGAATGTGGACACAAGCTGCCAAAATGAGTTTCCTCCGTTGGGTGGCTTGGACCAGCGTTAAAAATAGGGCGAGGAGCTCAAACATCTAGAAGGCGCTCAGAGTAGAGTCACTACTCTTGCTCGCTGACGTGATTCAGGAATCTGATTAGGATGCTTCCTGGGTGCCTCCTTTCGGTGGTTTCTAAGGCACGTTCAACTAGGAAGAGACCCCGTGATCAACCAAGAACTCACTGAAGGGATTACATATCTTATCTGGCCTCAGAATGCCTTGGGATCCACCAGGAGGAACTGGAGCTGATTTTGAGGTCAGTAATACGGCAAAGTTCCATCCAGTTCCATCAGCTAGACCTGCTTTATCCTGTAGAAAGTGGCAGGGGGCTTAAGCCTATCCCAGCTGACATCAGACGAGAGGTTCTGGATAGGTCGCCAGTCCATCAGAAGGTTAACACAAAGAGACAAACAACCCTTTGCACCCACAGTCACATCAATGGCCAATTTCGAATCAACAATGAATTTAACATGCAAGCCTTTGGAGTTTGGAGGGAAGCCGAAGCACCCAGTAAAAATACCCAGACAGGCACAGAGAAAACATGAAAACCCCACATAAAAAGACAAGCAGGTTTGAACACAGAGCCTTCTTACTATTATGCAACAGAACCAACACCTGCAGCACCATGTACTGCTAAGTCCCCTAAATCAAAAGTAGCATTTGGTCTCAGTTTCGCAGAATTGGTGTGTACTCAAAAGTTTTCAACTTCATTCATTACACTTCAGTGATTTGGCAAAGTAACATTACCTGGTATAGTACGCATACGTAGTAGACTGATATCTAGATGGCTACATAATGCTGCAGAGTCTCTCTTTAAGATAAATAAAGAGCGGCTGTTAATACAACAGATTTGTATTGTATGCACACACATATATACACATAAAGTGAAAGTCTCAAACAAAAAGTTCTATGAAGAAATTATTTTCTTGTTTTGGTAGCAAAGAACTCAACTGGGCTGCACATTGGCTTGACCTCAACCCCTTCCAACACCCTTTGGAAGAATTTTGCGAGCTAATCCATCATCAGTGCCAGACCTCTGTCATGCTCTTGTTGCTGCAAATTCTTACAGCCAGGTTCTAAATATTTTTGACAGTCTTCTCAGGGGTGCAGTGGTTTGGTTGCCCGCATCCTTTTGGCAGCACAGTGAACCTGATATATAAGACAAATCTATAGTAGGAGTACGTCCAGGATGACGCCTAAAAAAATTATGACAAAATGTTGCTGAGCAGTGGATTGATGCGACGTTGTGTAGAGTATCAGAGGAAAGCTGAACTTGAGTCTGCACTTGACTCGCATGATACCCTCTCTGGACAGAAAATGTCAAACGGATTTTGCTTTCGGTTGAAGCTGCCACTTTAAGACTGAAATTGGGCCCTTTGGCGAGCAGCAGTCAGCTCTGAAGCTTTCACACAGCGGAAATGTCACCTGTCACACGCACTTATTGTCTGCCAGCACAGTGTGCATCAGCTCTGTTTGACCCTGTGGGCCTGTGCTTTAGCTGCCGTCATGCCCTGTAACTGGCATGAGCTTGGGAGATGGAGACCTGGCATGATCAGAAGCCCCCCACCCCATCACATTAACCAGCCTCGCTTATACAAGCCATAAGTGAGGAGGGAATGTGATGAGCTGCCAGTTAGCCTGCAGCGAAAGGGTATTTAATTGTGCTGGCCTATTTAAAATCCAAATACTTAGGCAGCATATGGCTCCATGTAGTCAACAGCAGTTGCCGAAAGTGAAGACAGTGCATGACATGTAAAAATAAGGCTTCATATATCAAAGCTTTGTGGCATCAGCCGACTGTATAGCCAGTTTCTAGAGAGACCGGACTGCTGGATCACTGCCTTTTCAACATGGAACTTCAAAGTTACTGTCCAGAAACGTACAGAGTTCCCGCAGCCTCAAAAGGAAAAAACTTGAAAATGCACAGCAGGAAAGAAACGAAATGCCGAGAATACACACACTTCATTTATTCTTTTTGATGGTCTTTCGTGAGTTTGCGTGTGTGTAAGTGTGTGTGGGAGGGTGGTGGTGGTGGTGGCATCTTTCAATAACTGACTCAAATGCTGTCAAAAGAGGAGAAAGACTCAGGAAGAAACAAAAGTGGAGAGGGTGTTAGTGAGAAGAGAAGACAAAGTGAGCCGAAGGAGAATGATGAGTGAGGGAGGACAAAAGAACTGTGCGGGAAGATAAAAGAAGAAATACGTTAAAGAAAAAAAATAGAATGTCACTTTCCACGCCCTCAATTGATGACATATGTTCGATTGAAAATTTTCAGTCCAAGTTAAACAGGAACAAATGAATGACCCGTAAGAGGTGAATCTTCTCTGCAGAAAGTGCATTTATTTGTGTAAAGAGGAGACTGGAAGCTGCACAGAAAAGAACATCTGGTTTCCAGTACAAACCTGCCCCCTTGTAACCCGTAACCTGTCTTTACTGAGGGGAGGCATTCACACACACAGACACAACTCGAGACCTGTTGATTTCCCAGCATGCCCTGCTCACATTCCTGACCTCCTTCTGTCACTCTTTCACTTGACTCACCCCTGTTGCCTGCATGTACGTCACCCCCACACTTAAACCCCCCCTCCCCTCCTTTTACACTTCCCAGTCTTTGACTACAAGCTGAACAGTCGAGAGCGACTCAAGAGTGACTGACAGGAACAACTTCAACGGATGAGAGAAAAATCTGTCAATCATACTCTGAGCAGCCACTAACAGTACATGCACAGAATCACCCTCATCATTTCCTCATGCTTGCACAATCTCGGTGAAGTTGCCTCTGAGAGTGTGATATGACTGTGTCCTGACAAGACATGAAAGCTGGCGCCCTGCAGAGTTGGGAATCTGGTGAGAAGGCCAAAAGGGAATGATAAGACCACTTCCCTCATCCTCTGTGCTCCCATTTTCTTAAAAAAAATCTGCACCCAACAGACACCACAGTGGGATAGTGACAGAGATCCCATGAGCAGTTATTCCTCACAGCTCCATCAAGGCTAGATAATAGCACAGCATCAAACGAAGCTTCCTTATTCATATCAATTATACTGACACACTGACACAGCAGAGTTAAGGAAGCACAAGATAAAATGGAAGATTCTCTGGCTGAAAAAAGTTGAACCTGGCTCAACTTTTGCTACGACAAAAAGTAACACCAGGTGATGCAGTGTGTGGACTAATCAAAAATGTGCAAGTGCCCACTCTCGGTACCTCGTAATAAACTACTTTTTGCCAGGCAGAAGAAGAAGCTGAACTGTGACAAAGAGTTCAAAAAGAGTTGCAAAATCCTTTCTGTCATTGTGTGGAGTTTTGGCATTCAAGAAGCCTTCAAACTCACAAATCTATTATTTAAAGTGGACTTCCCGGTTCTATTTCATTTTCTTCACTGCTAATGAAGACCATCTCATTTTTCAAAAATTCATTGCTATTTTTGGCCCCGCTGATTGCAAATGCCTGACAAGGGCATCCTTGTCAGGGCAGGGAGGAGAGCGCACATGTGAAGACTTAATCCTTGCAGGACATAACATAATGAACTGCCACTAAAATGGTCACAAGACATGCAGAAAAAGTACCACATATATCAAATCATCCAAAAACTATGAGGGCAAAGACATTAAGAGAAGACACAAGAAGTGTGACCACAGTGGTGATTGTACATCAGCAGCTGCAAATCCAAACAAATTCACTTACATGCCCTTAATGTGATGCTACATGGAGAGAAAATCAGAGTTTCTAATGTGGATGGATCACGTTTTCACACGTGAAACGCATGTGACATGTAAATAGTGCTGAAACACCACCAGAGACAAGCCTGCATTCATTTTACAATGTGTGGTTTGTTCATTACTTACTGTGCACAGAGCCTTGCTGCTGAGTTGAGGCTTTAGGGGTGCTGATCTTGGTCTTAGGAGGGACCATGTCCATATTTTGGCCCTTCTCACCTGGACTCTGGCTCGGGGCCTGAGTCTCGCTCTGTGCTTTGTCCTGCGGCACAGCAGCCGGTAAAGACTTCTGTCTGTTCAGGATACCATCACTACCTGCCCTCATCAGCTTCTCCCCCACGCTCAGCACCCGTGCTCGACCGGCCACGGCGGCCGTGCCAGGGCATTCCTTCCTCGGGGAGGGCAGCTTGGATCCAGCCCCTGCGGAGGGGGGCCGGGCCAGCCTGGAGGCTTTAGACATCCTGCAGGTCAGCGGATCAGTAAAGCTCCTCAGTCTTTCTCAGCCAGCGTGAATGCAACTGTGTCCCATAGGCAATCCGGGGGTTTCTTTAGCTCTCAGTGAGTTTGACTCGGTGACTCTCCAGCGTGTTGTGACTAGTGCAGGTAAGGCTGAGAGGGCCGGAGGGAGGGAGGGAGGGCACTTTTGGGAAGCTGGGTGGGAGGCAAACTCAGGGTGAGGGGGGGGTGGAGGGGCTAATAGCTCCTTGGAAGGTGTTCTCTTCTCCTGGCGTGGCCTCTTGGGATCATCCTCCAAAGCAAACAGTGTGTGCGAGTGTGTGTGTGTGTTGGTAAATTGGTGTATGTCTGGATAAACCTGTGGAGTGGCAGGATGTGCTGTGCCAAATGCAAACAGAAACTCAGGTCTCCAGTGTCAGCGCATTCCGGCTTCTTAATCCCCCTCTCTCTGACACTCTCTCCTTCTCCATCCCTCTCTTTTGCTGTAAATTTTCTCGCGCTCCCTCTCTTCTTCACTTACACCCGTAACATGGTTGTCAACTTCGCTCTCCTACCTCGCGCTTAATAATTCTTTCCCATGTAACTGTCCCCTCGTGCCTTGTCTCTCCTCTTCTCTTTCGCTCCGGTTCACTCGCTCCTCTTTGCTGATGCACAGCGGGTAACCATCCCAGCGCTCCGACAGGCGGTAACCAGAAAGATTTAGAGACTGCAAGAGAAAACAGGGGAAGGAGCAAAAAAAAAAGAAAAAGAAAAGAAAAAAAAAAAGCACGAGTGGGGAAAGAGAAAGTGCCGGCAGAGGCTTTGCGGAGGAGCCCTTCTCTTCAGGTGCAGCTGCTCAAGCTGTTCCAGATGTGTGTGCAGCACTTCACGTCATCAGCCAACCGCTCAGAGCCACACTCTGGTACAATCACTACTTCACCTCGCCCCATTTTCCCTTTTTTCCCTTCTTTCTTCATCTTTTTCTCTGTCGCTCTCAAGTTATTCAGATCCAGGCAGCCTGTACTCCTCACATGTGATGAGATGTTCGGGCGACCAGAGGCAGGAACGCACACAAACGCACTCACAGTCAGTGGAATTTACAGAGAATTAAAGAGCGCTAAGGAGGGGAGCGTTACTGTGTGCGAGAGACACACACACAGTGAAGCTATTCTGATCTGCTGCACCGGAGACATAGGCTGTGACAAGAAAAAAAAAAGAAAAAAAAAAGAAAACAGAAAGGGGAGCAGAAGTTGGCTGGAAGAGAAAAAGCAAGGAAGAGAAGATCAGGTTTTCAGACACTTCCCTCCCGGTTTACCCTCGATGCTGACAAAAACAAATCCGCTTCTCATCTCTTAAAAACACTCAACTTTCTCTCACAATGCAAAAGCAGCTCTCTTGTCTTTTGAGAATTTGCTCAGAAATGTCTTCTATAGTTCACAGTGATCAGACAGACACACTGAAGAATGAATCAGTGTTGTTAGGGCAGGCACAAGTCTCAACCATAAAAGATTTTATGGGTGTAAAAAAAACACATTTTTGCTGATACAGACTGACTCTGGGAAGCAAACCCAACTCCGAGAAACTTGTCAAATTCATCGACTATGCTCCTATTTGGAGCTTTAAACCTGTGACACTTGTGTAATATGCTGCAGCATGCAATATGGACATGTGATATAACGCACAGGGCACCGCCATTGCGTGCTTACTGACTAAACACCAGAAAATGGATTACAGTGAGCAAAAGGATCAGCTGTGTCCAGGCAACACATTATAAAAGAGCAACAATCCACACGGACTGGACCACGGGCTTAGTTTTACGCAGGGACGGTTTCTCCCTCTGAACCGGTTCTGTGCCGCTCAGATATCACAAAACTGAAAAAGTCTCGGTACAGAAAAGCCACATGTGGTGCCACTGTTCTGTGTGGAGCAACTCGACTGCATGGCAGGATTAAACACTGTAGGAGAAGTTTACATAGAGATTTAGAGGTAAAAGACACACACACACAAGCACTGTTTAATCAATTCCTCCATACAGAGCCTGCCTCTAACCAAGGATTGCCTTTTACGCTACCAATCCCTTTGAACATGACGACAAACATCGCTGATTATATAGATATGAAATATTAATCATATTGCCACATATCTGTATGGCTTTAGATAAAGAGCAAAGCAGATTGACCTACATACTTTCCCAATGAATAGTTCGCTGACAAAATCTGAGGGCTAAGAACCTCATGGGAACTGCTGCATGTCTGATGGATTTTAGAAAGAGAGAAAAAGTGAAGAAGCTACAGACATTACCATAAGATTAAATATCAGAATTGTGTCAGATTATATTTGTGCGTCACCCGTTTGGCTGAGTTCTACTATGTTTACAAAATCGTAGCTACGAGGATTACGTCAAACCTAAAAAAAAAAAAAAAAAAAGGGTGGCCATAAAACGCAGGCTCCATATAGGTTCTAGTGAGCGAGTGAATGGTAACTCTCTCATACTATGGTTGCAGCTATTTGTGCATCTGTGTACATGCTGGGAGTAAATGAAAGCCCTCTGTGTGGACTGGATGCCTCCCAGGCTTTAAGCCAGTTCTGTCTGTACAGTAGACAAACGCAGGGAACTTGGTTCAAAGGCTTTAAATAACATAGCATTTAGGGATGGATATAATTTGAGTTTCCTAATTAAGCCTGTGATTTTGTGCAATGTGATAGATCATAAAGTACGTCTATGTATCAAGTGCCAATCTCAGCGTACTATCCAGGCATGGCACCAATGTGTAATTCAAACTCGAAGTGGAAAACAATCCACCGCAAGTATTCCGACTTCAGAAACTTGTGAAAGATGATTATTTAATGAGTTGAAATTGGCTTTGACAATAAAGACGCGAATGACAAAACTGTCCCCCCACAGCTGTGCAATCTCATGCCAGAGAGTCGACTACTGTTTCAAATTTAAGCAGGGAGTAGGCACTTGAGGACTGAGAAGTTTAAGTTGTGGAACACTGGGATGGGTGGTTATGGAAATACGCTGGTGCGGAAAATCCCACAAACTATAGTATTGCTGCTTATGGCTTATAAGTGTGTAGGGGGGGAGGGGTGGTTTGACATATTTAAGAAGGGTAGCGAGCTCAGCAGGGTTGTCTGAGTGCCTCTGTGGTATTTCTCTAATTAACTGACTTTTGGATCTGACGGTTATTATTAAACCCAGGGGCATAGGTTAGAAACAACTCACTCCCCCGCTAACTGCGCTGCAGCCTGAGCGTGTTGTATTTTCCGTGATACAGAACGTTCCCACATTTTTCAACATATATGCAGTGCTCAGATGCACAGAATGCTTGCTGTCACTCAGGCTTAAAGGAAACAATAGACTTGAGAAATGTGTTATAGCTTAGCGCTGCTATCATTAACTTTTTTTATAACAACAATGGGTTGCATGCCTACGTGGGGTTTTTCGAAGCTCTGTGGAGCTCTATAGCAAATTTCTGCTCAATATTTAGGTTTCCTAAGCATAGACTGGACATAAAACATGGGCGTAGCTTCAGGGTTTGAAAAGCTAAAGTGCCTTAAACATGCATTCTTTCTAACAGCCAGCAGGGGGCGATGCCTTAAGTCTGATTGTATACAAAATGGCCCTACTGCTAACTTGATTTGTTACCTCAGCAAACATTATTTGAAGGAGTTTATGGTCTCAATTGTTATTTTCAAGTCTTCTTCACTACAGCACGATGTTCATTTTAAAAATTATAGTCCCATTTAGCGATAAATAGATGATAAAGCAGAGTACGTTTGAGGGCGTGGTCAACTTGTGATTGACATGTTGCCACAGTATGAGTGTAAGTAATGTTTACCAGTTCTTAGTCAGCTTCACCCTTCACTTGTCATGTCCGTTTTCAAAAGATCAAGACGCCCTAATTCCAAACTTGACCCTTCAAAATGCTATATGGATGATTTCACAGTTGCCACATCCATCTTTTTTACGCAGTCTATGTTCCCGAGCACTGAATGAATTTTCTCGTTTATTCTCCTGACTTGTATAGTTGTATTATTCCACTGAAGCAGCAAAAAAAATATAAAAATGTAAATCAAATAAACAAATGTCAAGCTGCACTCTGCATACACTGTTCCTTTTTGCACTGTAAACATCAACAACATGAAATATAGTAAACCCGTTAGCAGTCGCTTCTTTACAGAGACATCAGAGACGGAGCAGTATGTGTCATAGGTGTAATCAACCCTTTCTATTAAGCTCCAGGTGGTTTCCACCAACTATTTTCTTCATGGGGAAATCCTCCACTATGTTTACCGCAGTGTCCGTCTGCTGTTTGGTGTATGATTGGTTCATCAGAGCTAATTTTCTGCTGTGGTTGACCACAAAGCTGATGAGAGCTTGGAGAGTGAATCACAACAGCCCAGTTGTGGATCTTTGGTAATTATCTGTACACCAACTTGATCCACTGTTAATATATTGATTACAGCAGCTTTAAGTTACCAGTGACTGTCATGCAACAGACAAAACACAAAGGCCAAGTAGGCGTGAGGTGGACCAGGGGGGGGTTGTGGGATTTGGGAAGCAATTGAGGAGGGGGGGAGGGGATGGGTGAGCTGTGTACCTCTCTGCTGAGGATTAAGGTTGAGTATGTTTTCCAAGCCCTCGGGGGTTGGTTGTTTCTTTTCCTACATTCCATCTCAGAGCTCCCTCCCAACCATATCATGACTCATTACTGACTGTAACATTCACTCAGTATCAGCCGCTGAATCAGTTACTGAAGGCACGCTACAAGCTCAACAGAAATACACAGACACAACAGCAACATTGAGCGTCGAGCAACCAGCATCACAGCCGAGTGGGATGCTTCGATATGTGCAAAAAAAAAAGAAAAAAAAAAAGAGCAGGTTGCAAGTCTCCTTCTTTTGGCTTTCCTGTTATCAGTCACGATGTGTTACACATCAAGACAGAAATACTATCCATTCATTTCTCATCTACAACTTATTGAAAATTGTTGCGTCATCTAAGGTAGATTTTGTAGATTTTTTTTTACAAAGAAACGCGTATCTCCGGGAGGCAAACGTGGTCAAACTCCTACAGTAAAACTCAAATGCTCTTCAGAATAGCAATTTCTTACCCGAGCAAACAATCAATATTTCATCAGAGACTTTTTAGTAGTTCACAGACTCATGAAATGAACATCTGAATCTGAACCTCTATCTGGAACACATACTGTATCTTAAATTGGTCAACAGCATCAACAATGACAAACTGCTCATTCTTTTTTCTTTCTTTCTTTCTTTCTTTCTGTTCTCTGTCGTTGTAGCTGTTGGCTGCTCCCAACTCCACGGGTAAAGAAAAGTGGCTCAAAGGCAGAAAACGAGAGACCCGCTGACAGTCGGGACCAATTAGTCTTAACACTCAGCTGCTCCCGGGGGAGATCCACCTAACATGTCGCATTATCTGCCGCATCAAGCCCGTAAATGCAGCACTGATCGCGGCAGAAGGGCCTGTCAGTCATTCAGCGAGCCGACTGAGACGACTGCCCAGTCAGGAGAAGTGCTGCCTCGAGCGTTATCATCAGCTGTCGCTTAGGCAAACAAGATTGACTGAGGTGGTGTTTACAATATTGTTGACTCGCCTTCAACCTAATTAAACAGCATGGCTGGATGTTTTAAAGCTGGCAACACTTCATTATCAAGTCTTCTGAGTACCGCACTTAAACTTTAGTGGACAATGCAGCAGTTTTAAGATAGTTTGAAACGTTCACTTCACACGATTTTGGCAAAAACATTCCACGTTTGTTCATTTTGGTGTCGGCGCGTAAGGATGTTCCCCACGTCTAAGATCTGGCAGCAAATACGTCGAAAATCATGTTGTTGAAGATGCAAATCGAGAGAGCCGAGAGGGCTGCATTTATTTTAGCATTAGAAGATGTTTAGAAGTGTTTAGTCTGCATGTGAATCTCGATTAACGCGAACCACATGGCGACGGGTAATAAAAGGATGCACTTTGCTTCGCTTCAATAAGTTTCTCATGAGAACAGAGCAAAAATAGACCTCCCCACAACGTCGAGAGAATGAAGAATTGGAGACCTATAACGATCCTTCAAATGTTATTAAAATCCATTTTTCCAAGCTTTGAGTTATTACGGCATCAAAAAGATGGACAAACATTGCAGAAAACCTAAACTCCTTGGCAGAGGCAATAAGCTGAGAGGGATGTTTTTGTTCGGGAAGACATGAATTTCAATTCTTGTATCAAGTGACTGTCAAATCCCAGACATTAGAGCGTCTTCAAACGCATCAATACCGAGTGTCTGCAAAATGCACTTTTCAAGCAACTGCAGTATCAAACAATTAGAATGTGGCTTTGGAAATAAACAAAGTGTGACGGATCGTCTGTCTCCAGTTTCCTGCAAACTGACAAGATTTACAGTTAACAGGCTAAAACTGGCAGAAATGGTGTACATTCCCCGTCTAAGTCATTCTGAAAATGAAAACTCTTCGGGGGAGCAAAGTCATTTCATTTCTGTGAGGTCATGTCTTTAGAAATAAGTAGAACCCTTTCTTAACGTGAAGCCGTGTGAGGATTATCGCAACAGATGCTCGAAATGAAAGTGTTTAAATCTTCTGAATCAAAATGTTCAGAGGCGACACAGCAGAACACGAATAAAGCGTCACTAACCCTGCAATTCTGTGTCATTGTGAATTCTGCCTCCCTATGTCCTGTCTCTGGGGCCCCCCTGTGGCCTTATGAGTCACTCCTGCTCCTCAGCCTCTATGGGCATCAACATGTGAGCGGTCACATGCTTCACAGAGAGAGAGAGAGAAAAAAAAAAAACAACCCCACACACACATTGTTTGGAAGCATCCAAACTTATATTTTCATCCCTTTACCCCAGAGGCATTAAACTCACAGCCTCGTCCATATCCTTTACGCCTCAGCATTTTAGGAGAGTTTAGCTTCTTATCTGGACAGCCTGTCAAGTGTGTTATTGGAGGAAAACTGAACGCTTCTGCCTGAAGTGTATAAAGAGGATATGGGGAGAGACAAACTACCTCCTCCATGCAGACTGATGTAAATAAGAGGCTTCTCCATTCTCTTTATGGCTTATTGATTTTTTGTTCAATGGCTGGCTGCCGACAGAGAAAGAGGGAGGGAGAGATAGAACGATAGACGGAGAGGAGTAGTTGCCGAATCCTGAAACAGCAGCATCTTTCTGAGAGCAGTGCGCACTGATAGCACTTTCTACTAAAAGCTCGAAAAAACAACTCAAAAAAAAAAGTATTTGCCTACGTGCAATCACACAAACACAATCTGAAAGGTGCATTATGATGAAACCGGAGCCCTTTTGAAAGAGAAAGAGAGGCTCTGTAGGACAATTATACTGTCAACATATAATGTTTTTGAGGGAAGCAGGAACAAAAATAGCCGAAGCCTCCCTTTCACATGCGGTGGGTGAACACAATGAATTTATTCACGTGTTGTGAGAACAATATTCTCGTATTACAGTGAAGGAATTAGAGGGATGGGGTTTCCAGAGTCAACTCAGAGGTGTTTTTGATTCAGCAGTCAAACACAAAGGCTGCTTTTGGCACAAACACGTAACCAAAACATTGAAATCAGTCCCAGAAACAGAAAAAGGTTAATACATTCAAATAAATTCTGGGGTCTTTCCATGCACGGGAAAGAGAAGGAGGTATCTTCTAAAATTCTGTAATTTCATCTTCCAGCTGCTCATCTTCAGCACGGCTTAATTGGATGTGAACACAAAAACAGAAACACATGAGAGCGCAATTCATGGAAGCCCGAAAGCACGCACACACACACACACACACACACGTCCTCATCATAAGGACCTGTTAGATCTTGTTGTTAGCATCATGTAAACAGCTTGAGGAGCTAAAGGAGCCTTTCAGTGAATCATATATTATTGAGGAGGAACGACGGTGCTTTCTGCAGCTGCGACCACAGTTTCTCTCGGCTTTTGGCCCTTTTTTACAAAACAGGATATATGATCAAGAATGTTCAGATATACAACATGAATTTCTGCATACACTCAAGTAAAATAAATACTTATCGTTGCACAGAATTCAGTGTTGATCTAATGTTAACGCAACTTATATGAACGGTGTCGTGTTCATGTTTGAACAGATCTACACTGTTAAACATCTTTTTAACTTTTGTTTTCATTTATTTTTAAAACAGATTTTGTTGAATTACAGATAATAACTACCAAAACTGCAGAAAAAAAGTATTAATTTGCACGTTAACCATACAAAAACAGGTCAAAACTGTAATTCATGTTCATATTAAAGCCATATTTTTACAGATGGTAATTTGTCCTTTTACAATGTTTGCTCATAAGATTGCAGATTTTTTTTTTACTGTATTTAAATCAGCAAAAACTTTTTCTTTTCTTTTTTTTTTTTTTTTTTTTTTTTTTTTTTTACAGATATTTGTCCTTATTTGAAATAAAAATCATGTCTATAAAGGATGGAAAATTGGAAATATTTTCTTTCATTATACTGATTTTCCTGTTTTGTTGTATTGCAGAAAATATCTAGTAAAATCACAGGAAAAAAAATTTACTTGCAAATACTTAAAATTAGTTTTACTGTCATTAAATCAGCTAACAAACATAATTATTTTTCAGATTTTTGCTGTTATTTTCAGTTTTTTTTTGTTTGTTTGTTTGTTTTACAGTGTATTCTATGATTTGAGCTGCTTGGTGACAAGGCAGAAATACTGAAATTCCTGACAAAATATTAAGAAGACAGCACATGTAATCATATTCATGACTAAACCATTTGAAACTAAAAGCTTAAAGGTGCAAAGAATGGAATGTGTTATCGTCGGCATTTTTCTTCTTTTCTTATGTTTTACCAAGCAGTGAGCTTTGACTAAAAACCTTCGGCCATTTATTTAACATTTGTTCCCTTCAACGTGAGAATTTTCAAGTATTTTCAGGGCAAGGCCAAACCAAATGTCTCCTCTTGTAATGTCAGAAATGCTCCATCCAGTGTGAAATATGCCGCTCGAGAATCTGCTCACTGAATGATATGAACTTTAATGTGGTCAAGCATAAATTCCTCCACAATTATTCAGGAGGTTTTTCAACCTGAAGTAAGTAATGTTTAATACTGATGACTCCCTCTCCACCATCACAGCTGTAGAGTAGCCAAATTTATGCTCACAACGGCTATTTCATTTGTGACCTTTAACATGTGAAAATGCCATTTTGTCTAAGCACTCTCTGGGGGATTGTGAATAATCTGTGTGGGTCTGTGTCTATATCTGCATGTGTGCATGTTTGTGCGTAAACATGCTTGCCAAGAAAGTAGATTTTCATTAGAGGTTTTCATGGCTTGAGTCTCTAAATCAAGCTGACAGCTTTCAAATGACCGATTATCGGCCCCATAATTTTGCATACTTTCGCTGGTGAATATCATTCCACTCAACGTCACATTTATAATCAGTCATTTCAATTATATCATACGTATAAATCACATGGAGCCGTACTATGTGGAATGGGTCAATTTAACAGTGGTTTTAAAAAAAGCTATAATTCAGGCTTGTATAAAACATTATATAGGTTTATTCAAAGTATGACGTCACCGCTAATGAATTCTGGATCACCACTTAAAGTAACAGGGCCTATTAAAAGCAGCAATTAATTTCAAAGCTCGGTTAATCTCTAAATCTTTATAACCTATCTCTGCACTGGCAACGCAGATTAGGCTAGCCGGCCATGGAGAGATCACTACAGATCTTCACTGACATCAAATTTCTTCCCTCCCTCATCGAGCATCTCTGCCCTCCTCTGCTGCAAAGCTAGGCGATCCGGCCAAGTGCTCAGATGGGAGGCGACATGTGAATACGAATGCTTTTTTAAACTCTAAATCATGCGTTTAAAACAAGTGACAGGACCCTGCAGTCTGGAGGGCTCGAAATGACTCGTAGAAAGGAGGTGGGGGAGGTCCAGCAAGCGCTAGAGAGAAAAATCGAGGCTGTATGTTTAAATAATAAATGCTTTTTTAGGGGAAACACACAATGCAGTGGTGACCATATTTCTAAATCAGCTTCTTTACAGTATGTGTGGGAGCTGATGTGTTAGCCCAGCTGGTTTGTCAGAGCATTTATTGCGAGATATTGAGGGTTGGAGATGCGAGAAAAGATCTGACACCGAGTACGCGTGTTTCTGTGTGAAGTTTCAGTATCAAATGTGCAACAGTGGAGGCAAAGCAACACATGAACTGCAGTGACAGCAAACACCAGCATCCGTGTCACAGGAAGTCCTCTGACGGTACACATTGATGCAGGTGGGCAGACGCGCATAAACACAGGCAGACGCGCACGGCCGCACAAACACACAAGGCCTCAGTCAGCAGCAGAGATCTGCTGAACCGACAGCACGGGCTCGGCCTGGCAAAACACAGGACAGAGATAAGCATCTGACGCGAAGGGACACAAAAGCGATGAAGACGGGAAGGGCGGCGCGCTTAGGGACCAAATACGGAGCTCGGAATAGGTGGGGTGTGTTGAAATGAATCGTGGTTAATAGGGCTTTTAATGATGGAGGTAAAGATGCAGGATTGGAGGAGCGATAAGGAAGGGGAGCAGTCATGTGAGATGTGAAGCTTTAAGGGTCTGGTCTCAAGACAAAAGATTCTGTAGCTCCACTTCTCCTCATTATGCTATGGCTGGAATCCTTCAGGAATAATGAGCGCCAAGTTTTATGGTTTTCCTCCGTGGTAATAATTTGAATTAACAGTCCGGTCCTCCAGCTAGAAATAGCATTGACTTGAGGCTAATTGTAATAAATTGCATAAAGAAATAGCTCCAAGTGACTGTTGACAGCTCAAACTATCGGAAACACTGCGGGATGAGTGTGTTCTCACGCTGCAACATGTGGCATTTATCTGCTCAGTCTTGGGACGTAAAAGACAGGGTTTCTGTAAATGTCACTCTCACAACCATTGACTGACATGAGTACAAGGTTCTCACTTGATAAGTGTCACTCACATCCTCCAAGGCTCGAAACAACTCCAAAGCGTAATGACACTACAGTGGGTCTTTGTTTCCCCGAGTTAATTCATCAAATGTGTCTTTCCAACAGGAAAAGGCAACATAACTAGAGCACTGGGACACACGTGTTTCTGATTGGCCTTCGTTTTCAGAGCTAAGGTCAGGGGTTAGTCAGGGCCCACCCCTCGCCTGACATCTGCCCCGACCCTTTGCCTTGCCGTGGGTTTGTGTACACACATGTTTCAGTGTTCGCGTCCAGTCCAGACCGAATCGGACCCCCCCCCCTTGGGTGTGTTTCCTGTGTCGCGTCACACTCAGTAAAAAACACCTCCCCGCTTCCCCAAGGTGCTGATGAAAGGACTTCAGAGGCCTGATTCATCTGGGCCAAGGCCTCCTTAATGAAATGATGAACTCACTCTGAGACGTAGAGACGCTCTGGGTGCCAGAGAGGCTGATTAAAGAAAAAGGGGGGAGGAAAAGGGAAGGCGAGGGAGAGAAATGTATAGAAGGGAGGAAAAAAAAAAAAAATCCTCCTCACTTGAGGTAGACCTGGGCTCTTCAATCTCTGCTGCTCCACTGCTCCAAGTGGAAGGAGGGGGAGGAAGGGGTGGGGAGGGAAGGGGAGCACTTCGGCCAAAAAAACCCCAGAGTTTGATCCTCATTAAGAAGCACAAAGAACATCAAAGACTAACCCCAAACCTCTATCAGTCAGGAGCACCCACAATCCCCATGATATTAAAACTCCTGGGCGCCATTCAGTGTCAAGTTCTGAGGCAGCTTCTGAGGATCTCCGGTGACTCAGGGGTTGGCGGGGTGGGGGGGGGACTTCAAGGTCCCCAAGGTCAGTGGAAAGTTTGAGTTAACTTTTCCTCACCTCAGTGACCGCCCACTGCTAGAAAAGCTTTCTGATGGCAGAAGAGAGCAGGAGACGATGATAACTAGCAGCTGTGGTTGATAACGCTAACCAGCAGCTGGGAGTACACTGTAAAACGCTGAAGGCGCAAATCTCCCTGCAGCCTTAAAACCGGACTGGTTTTATTCATCAATTGCTTCATCATGAGGCTGCTTTAACTTCACTGAATTTACAGTTGGCAATAAAAGACATTTGGTTCATCAACAACTGTTTATGCGAGAGTCGCCGGTCACCTCTGATTTCCTTTAACGTTATAATCTCACTTTGAAGCCGTATCAAGGTCACTTCTTCAAGTGCCACATAATCTTTACAGCTCTTTCAGTGCAGGTAATAGCTATTTTCATCCAGTGTTAGTGCTAATATAAAGGTAGAACATCTGAGGTGACTTTAAAAAAAAAAAAAGTTGCATGCATCGGGACTGACATGCATACTAATCATGCTGAGGTCTACTTTCATCTTTATCAAGGAAAAAAGAAAAAAGAAAAAAAAGACTCAGTTAATCCCAAAACAGTGCATAGCAGGAAATAAGCTACTCTGAGAATGTTTGAGAAACAGTTTGGTGAGTTTGTGTCAAATTATAGGAATAAATAACTATATGTTTTAAAATAAATGCATAAAAAAATGTTTGTTATTCACATATAATGAGTTAAAGAAGCTATAATTTGTGTTTCTGGCCACCTAGAGGCAACAGAAAAGGCTGCAAATACAAGTTTAACATAAAATTACTTCATGAAGCTGCTGTTAGCTACATTAAAGTTGCAAAAAAAAAGTTGTAAAAACCAAAACAATGAGCTGAATGACAATAAAAATGTTTGACACAATTGAGTTGGCTGATAATTCTCGAGGGTCTGATCTGTTGATGTCTTTCAAAATGAAACGATTGATCGGTGCAGCTTTAAAGAGAAAACATCAGTTAATTTAACTTAAAACAAAAACAGTTTTACAGTGGAGGGTGATCTAAGGGCTATTTCACTACGTAGAGCATTAAAAAAAAAAGAAGCTGGGAACTAGAAAAAAAAAAAACACAGACTAATAAGAAACAGAAATACCAAAAACATCAAGTAAATCACCTTTCAGCTTCCTGGAGTCACATTATTAAAGTCCTCCGCTCCCCCTGGACCGGCTGCGACTCTCGACTCGCCATATAAATGGACTCTTGCCCTTTTATTAAATGAGGTATGTACGAAACTATGAAAAGTGCACACCGCTTGGTTACATTTTAAAGAGAAGATAAATGCTGAGTATGCGTTCTGTCCTGGTGGTCCAAAAACTTCAAAATGTGCAGCTGGTCTGACTCAGATCACAACAACACAGAATGACTGAAAGCACTGCTTCTCTCACTGACAGAGCGCCCATCAAACACACACTTGAGCCCAAAAAGGAATCCCTAAATGCCAAAGACTGAGCAGATTCTTGCACGACGCTCATACACACAAATGCACAGATGCACCCACGCATCTGGGTGTCATTAACTAAAGATTACAAGCTGTTCTGCAGCGGCTACAAGTCAAATAGTGCCTAATAAAACACCATTCCAAATGCTGTATGAATATTTACAATAAGCAACAGTTCAAGCAAAGGACAGCAGACAATAGCAAGCAGTAATTCATACCACTTAACAATTAAAAGAAAAAAAAAAGACTGCATCATCAAGCTGTTGATTTATGTATTGTGCTCAAAAATTACAGGCAACATAAACAGCACAAATCCAAACAGAAGATTATCAAAAGAATCTCTCTGGCGGATCATCTGGAGGTCGGGAGCGGCGCAGCATTATCTGGGGCTGACTAACAGAGTGATTGACCGAGAGGAGCAGGGTAAAGGACCTCGCTAACCTTGCCAAAAGGTCTGATGATTGCTGCCCCCTCTTTAGACTCCAAGCCACGGCCATTAAATCTCTTACACAACTGCTGGCCTTTGCGTTGGCTCCTGACAGCCAAGTCGGCCTCATCCCGCCGCTCGGCTTCGCGTGCAGTACATAGCAGAGAGGCCGCGCATCGTACCCGATTGTTAAACATCTTTGGTCCACTAAAAGCAGCTGTAGGAGCTCTGATAAGCTAAAGTGAAAGGTGCGTTAAGCCGCGAAGGGGCTGGGGGGGGAAATTAGACAAAAAAATCATCATGGTAATAATCAATCATAACAAAGGATAAACTCAGCGGAGAGATTTGCATTCATTTTTCATTTCTAATTGGTAGCATTTCCACAAAAGAAGAGAAATTTCTCTAAGTGCCTTGTTCATTCTTTAAACCAAGAGGCTTGACCGCAACATAGAAAACGACTGGATTTAAATGTGGTAGGTGCTTCCATATAATAGAAAAGGCACTTAATTAAAAAAAAAGAAAAAAGAAAAATCTTTTGTCTTCAGATTAGAGTTCGGATCAAAGGATCAGCAGCCATTCGCTGATGCCAGCACCACACTTATTGGCATGCTGGTATTTCATAGACTTTCCAGGGAGTAAAGTGGATTAGCCCAACTTGACCTGAAAATTCACTGGAAGTGAAAGGAAGCCAAAGAATTTACTGCACAGAGTAATGCCTATATTCAATTCCTCATTCTCACATAGGGAATGTTGCTGATAAAGTTTTTTTTGAAGAAGTTTGCTGATAAAGCAATAGGTCGCTCCTTATACTGCCACTCATTATTCTCTCTTATCATCAGAAAGCGAAGAAGTTGCGACCAGCCGGAGGAGGATAATTGCGGTGTGACTGTAGCTGAAGGTGTTTCGAATCAGTTCTGGGGAGGGAAAAAGAAGTAGCTGCTCAAATGCGCTATAGGGTCGGCGCGGAACATCTCAGCACTTTTTTTTTTTTTTTGGGACGTATGTTTTCCTCCCACAGCCCCCTCGCTGTGACCGCACCCAATCAGTGGCGTCCCATCCACTTATAAACACCCACTTGTATCCTCGCACTAAACCTCCCATTTATCACATTGACAGGAGCGGCTTGTGGTTATTGACTGGGACTGGATTCTTTCCCCATCCGCCGAGCTCAGTTATCAAATTAGATACCGAAGCAAAATGTTTGGAATGTTAAATGAGTGGTGTCAGATGGCTTGTTTTTAGCTATGAGAGCATAAATTACATGTAATCAGGAGGGGGCTTATCAAATACAGCATGTTACTGAGAAACTGTGTTCAGGCTTGTGTGTGTGTGTGTGTGTGTGTGTGTGAGCAGTGTTTTTGGTTTCTCCTATACGTTCATCAGTTGTGTTGAAATATCTTGTCTGAGGTGTCTTAATTTGCACAGATCATGTGTCTGTATTTCCCACAGTGTATAATTTGGATGGTGAAACATCATATGGGCAAGACTCACACATGAACACAAAAACAATCACATATCCAGGCAGCTGTTGCGTAACTTAAAGGATGAGTTCAAGTTGCATTAAGATGAGTCATGCTTGAGTTTTGCCCCTGTTTCCAGACACTGTCATGCTAAGCTAACCAACTATAGCTTAATTTGCCCCACCTCTAACCATCTTCAATTTGACTAACTTTTTTTTAAAGTGTTGAATATTGATTGAGTTGATCATGTTTAAAATCTGGGGTCACTAGTTTTGAGTTAAATATTCTTAAAATGGGGTGGGGTCATGTCAATTTTTTCTCTGTTTTCTTCATGTCAATCTGTTGAAAGTGCCATAACTTGAGAAATAAAGTAGCTAGAGTCCTGACATTTGGTAGTCTCATTGATGTGTATGTATAGTCTTCAATGGTACAACCCTGCTTTGATGCTATAATATATACCAGGTATATGATGGTGCAAATTTGGTCAAAAAATGTCCATGATGTTTTTTTCTATTTCGATATACCACCAACCACAAACCTTTATTTTCCCCTAAGAGGCTGATATCCCCCCTGTGATTAGCACCAATAGGAGTTTTAAAAATGTTGAGTATGGTGCCAGTCAGAAGCATACTTCTTTTGCATTTAAAGCCAATGTCATGCATGCATTGAGCAGGTATGATGGTGAAACCACTCCAATAGTGTCCCAACTGGAAACGCTCTAAAATATTGTTACTGGGCGAAAAGAAAAAGCATGGTTTTTGAACGTATATTTCTGCAAACAATTTTATGAAAAGTAGTAGCATCAGCAATCACATGTATAAGTCAGGCATGTATATTTTTACTTGTTATAACTGTATTAGCAAAGAGTTAATCCCATAAAAACATGTGTTGGGAAAGATGAATTGAATTGAGGTAGAATGACATAAATATATACATAAATATTTGTGCAAGAAATTGAATAAGGCCCCGTTTACACATAGCAAAAACAGTGATATTTCAATGCGTCAGGGCCTTTGGTTTACACGTAAACGAAGCAACAAGTCACCGAAAACGATCGTATCTGAAAATTTCGGCCAAAGTGGAGATTTGGAAAAACTCCACCTTTATGTTTGCATGTAGACAGGAAGAGACGGAGTTTGACGTCACAGTATACGACAAAAGCATCATCAGCGTCATATGTGTGCGACCATGTTTACAGTTTGGCTGCTGTGATAGAAATGGATGCTGTTAAAGCAACAAAACAAGTGTTTTACTTGTTCTGTACTGCAACACGACATTTAGGAGAAGCTCCACTTCTCTGTCGATCCAAACAAACGACCCTCGCGTTCAAACGACCATTAATGTTGAAGTAACAGGAAGTAATTTGTGCCATCCCTGTTGTGTTATTTCCAGGATTCTGATTGGCTAGCATGGCTTTATGAGTCTCATTACACTGCCCCCTACAGGTTTGGCAGCTCACCTGTTTATGCAGGTTTGTGTAAACGAAGATTTTTTTTGAAAATGATCTGATGTGAACAATGTTATTTTTGAAAACGTAGATCAGTTTTTGTGTAAACGTGGCCTAAGTGTGTCTCTCAAAATGTGTAGTTTTCCTTTATCATGAGGCTGAATCTGTGTCTCTGTCTCCTACAATGATAACAATGATTTCTGCAGACACGGGGGTTCTTCGGTTGAAGCATTTGCTTGTGTTTGTCTGGGTCGACCTCTGCGGCAGCGATCCAGGAGCTTTGATTGATTTGTAAAGTCATTAAAATCACAGGTGGTAAATAAAAGACTCGATGTCGTCAGCATGCAGTTTAAAGATAAGCCTAAGATAAGCCTAATTATCAGGCACCCCCCCGCACCTTGAACACTCGCTTAATATTAAGCACAGCCTCGCTCACATAAACACTGACTCATTTTCTCCCCCTCCTCGTACCTATCTGATATTCTCCTTTGAACATGACCTGGCCGCGGCATCAAAGGAGAGGCTATTTGACTCCTCACTCATCTGTGTCCAAGTCAATTTTTTCTTCCCGTTGCTCCTTTTCTTTAAAAAAATAAAACAACAATGTCATCAGAGCTGGTATCATGCATCATTAGTGCTTGGGGGAGAGCATGCAGGGAATGTTATTACACCCTGTACCCCGACAGCACACAAATATAAGCAGACTGTCTCTAATCACCAATAAACAAGTGCAGATATTTCGAGAGAGCTGCTCCGAGTGGATGAATGACAACCGAGCGGAGAGCGGCGGAACCCTTCGGGAGTCGTGATTTTAACAGTATACATTCCCATCTGTGTGTTATCAGGCCTCAGATCCTTCCAGACTTAAGATGACAATAAACAAGATAGACGCGTTTGTTTACTCCTCAGCTGATTCAGCAAGCGACAAGAGAGCGGCGGCGGGAATGACGAGGAGTCCGCGGGCTGCGCGAAGGAGCTTTAAGTGCTTCGTGATGAAAGATCCTCGTGTCACTTGTTGCCGCCAAGCAGGTGAACTTCATTATCTATCCATCTTAGGTGTTGACTTCTTGCACTTGTATCTGCTGAAGTTCTGGGAGGGGGGAAGACTACATACTTCATCATGTTCTCTTCAGGAATGGACTCGTGAGGAGGACTCGTTAGAAAAAATAGAATTAAAAAAAAGGAAGAAAACATCTGGTTTCTCTCCATATAGCACCAGCATCCCACAGCTGGAGAGACAGACAAGTCGGGAGTGGGCGGATAATTCATTAGGCACGCAAAGTTTTATGATTCAAAGGCATTCAGTGAGACAGAGACAATAGCTCAAGTAGGAGTAATTTGAGCCACAATATACCATATACCGCGCATTAAGTTGCACTCTTCTCTATAAATCACTGTTATGTTTCATCTTTTTTTTGTTTAATCTTTTCAAAATATCATCTCCCTTTGACTTCATTTCTCAAGAATGACCTTTATCTTAACTTTGCTTCCTCACAAATACTTGATGATGGAACAAAATGTCACAAGTCAGGAAGTAGTATGCAGTGTTTTTTTTTTTTTTTTTTCAAGAATAGGCCAAAAGAGAAGCATAGTGCTTTCACTTTGTTGAGTAGAGCTGGGTATAGTGAATGACACAGCTGGAAAGACATGAAAAGGTCAGCAGAAAATGGATGAAATGTGAGAGTCCTGGAGATTAAATACACACAAATATATTTTAACCCTCCGAGCCCCGAGCAGTTTCTGTGCCTTTTTTCTTCACCCCTGTCACATTTTATCCACTGAGAGCTCATTTTTCACTGCAATATAAAGTCCTGCAACTCTATTGAAACGGCACAACCATGACTACAAGTAGAGAGAACTCAAAAATGGCTTCTGTGCACTATAACAAAGTTGTAATGCTACAAATCGTAGAACTTAAAGTGAACTGTAGTGGAATTTCTTTTCAAAAATTGACGAGACCTGGAATTGACATGTACAACTTTTTTCCCCAAGCAGCCACAGGTGGTACCAATATTGGGTGGCTCTACATACTAGACATATTTTTCTGATTACATTTTAATTTGTTTCCAGACTTGTCTATACTTGTCTATCTGCTTTGTGTACACACACAGCCTGCAGTTCAACCCAGTTCAGCTGAAAGGTGGCAGAATGTAGGTCATGTGATTGTTAGTCACAGCTGAGCCACTGACAGCTTCTCGGTTGTGTGTAGGAGTGCAGAATGTTTTAGATTTTTGACTGAATCTGGTTAAAGCAAAAGCTTTATTTTTGGCAGAATAAGGTGTTTATGATGATAAATCATGATTTCAAGCTTAGATTTGGTTAATTTTCTAAATAGAATTCCATGTCACACACGATTAGCTCAAGGATCATCAATCATCTGATAATACTTTGTGTTTTTTCTTCTTTTTTTTAAGTTTCTAGCTCTGACAAAATGTGTTATTTAGGATTTTTTTTTTTTAAGACCGGAGCTCTTGTTTGATATGCATTTTTTATTTCTAAAATAATGTTTTTTAAATAAAAAATATAAAGAAAATAAAAATAGATTTAAAAATATTTTAAACAAAGAAAATTAATAACAACAATAAAATAATAATAATAATTATAAAAATATAAATTACTGTGGTAATATAACCCAAAATGTGATGTCCTCGCATGTGGACTCCAGGTCTTAAGAGGTTAAAAGTAGCACGTCTCTAAAATCTGCTCGTCAGTTCTGAGGTTCAGAAGGTTAAAACAGTATATTAAGTCTTTCTGATATGTCTATTATCCTTTAGATGTTGTTTTTTCCACCATAAATGGCTTTTTCAGCCCAATGAATATATTATATATAACAATGAATAATAATGAACCCAACACTGACTTCAGTAAGAGCTGAAAAAAGTTAACGCTTCAGTTTTGTCACAACTAAACCTTTTGCACACAGACGATAATTCAAAAGTATGCTGGCAACAAATAACAAAGTGGAAATCAAGTCAAGGTTACTGGCTTTTATCGGAGCGAGACATCCCCAGTTAAAGCTGGAAAAACAACAGCATATTACTCTCGGGCAGATAAGGCCACAATGTACCCTTAAATCTTTCTGTTTTACACTCTAAGGGGACTTCAGATCCCTTAAGGGACGTGCTTTTAATCCACCGTGAAAACAGCTGTTTAGCATCTCAGGGGCTCGGCTATTTCGAGAGGGATCATCGCGAGCGCCTCTCAAATGCGATCAGCCGACTACACGCGGCATTTCACACCTTCCCCCTTTAGTCAACAGCAAGTCACTAAGAGATGACATTAATAATCGTGAGTGAACTATCTATAGAAAATACGTCTGAGGAAATTAAAGCTATGCCTCATCCTCACCTTCACGTCTTTTTGATTTGTTTTCACAGAGAATTATAAGCTGCAGAGACATCATCCCCCCCACCCCACCCCACCCCACCCTCGCTTTCCAAAGCTTGACGCTGGCACAGACACCATCTGCATTCCTGAGCTGGTAAAGAAGCACATTCTGTGATTATCATTCTGACACAGCGTTTGCCATATTCCCCAGACAGCCACATAGGGACCAAGACTGTGATAACATGCAGCCATGTTGACTGTTCGTCCAGGACGTCCTGACAAAGAAACAGCGATAAGCGAATACAACATGTTTCAACGGGAGAAAAGCTAAAAAAAAATAATCCAGAGTTAATCATAATGGGTTAATGGAGTCGGTGCCTGATCTGCTCTTTGTTATGACTGAATGTTTGTTGGTTCATTTGCTTTGACCCTCTTCTTTGACACGGTCAGATAACAACTCATCACATATTCAAAGATAACTGCACGGCCTGTTATTGTAAAACCTACAAGCTCCGACATGGTGCTGCATTTGAATATGTAAATGCTGGTTACACCACAGTAAATTAAGTTCCTGCTGTGTTAATTTAAAGCTGCAATCTGGAACTTTTCACATATTCTAGCCGCAGAAAAGATTCAGTGCAGCAAGTTGTTTTACGCTGTTGTTCGCATGGAGGGATCTTCACTATGATAAATGCACTGATTTTATTCACTGTATGTGGCGCTGGTGGATAATAAAAGCAGACAAACTGTAGTTAATGGAGCCAAGGCTGGTGGAGAAAGAACAATACGGATTAACAGAACTTTGCACAAGAGAGCAAACCATGCGAAGATCTACCAGACAATCAAAACCGCATATCTCTCTCTCGAGAAACTGTTGACATAGTCTTCAAATATTTTTGGAAACCTGAGGAGTTGGACACTATGGCTCAGAGTGCAGCTGTTCGGTATGTAAACGGGCTTAATGAAAGACACATCGCTCGCTGAATGAGCGGCTCCGCGATCAGGCCTTCTCAAAGCAAAGATAAGTCCCCAAATCCAACGAAACACATGCTGACCACACACACACAAAAGAGATCAAACAGTAATTATGATGATATTTAAATCTAAAAGACACTAATGATAATGGGAATGCCTGCGAGTCTATTGGTGTTAACAACATACCGCACCATGAGGACATCTGCAACTACTTCCACACTGTAAACGCTAACTCGCTTGCTCACTCTACTTAAAGGTTTATTGGAAACACCTTGCAGAGAAAACTTTAAAAGGTCACGCCAGTCCATGAACATTACAGTTTTGATTGTAACTGCTTCACGTGGCCCTAATCTGACTGAAAATGTGTTTGTCGTGCACATAGTTTTATCTAGTTTTTACCAATGTTTATTAAATCATGTGTGCGAGAAAAAAAAACTTTGGTAGAAAGACTGCAAATTGTCTCAGTTTTTAACATTTGTAAAGTGAGCAAAGAGTATTCATCTTCACCTCAAAAATGATAACCTGTTGACTTTACATTAAAAAATATCACGAGCTCACAATGGGAATGTGTGTTTGAGTCGAGTAGACGTCACATTTTTGCGTCATTTTGACAGTTCTGATTATTTATGTAGACTCTGCGCTAAAATATTTCTTCACGGATTAGTTGGAATTGGCTCCTTCCTAGGAAAGTGTGACTCTGAAACTCCCAACGTGACAACAGTGAAATGGAAACCTGGTGAAACAGAGCAGGAACACAGGAGAAGCAACCCCTCTGAAGGTAATCCAGACCAGTCAAATGAGTCGATTAATCTCTGTATGGTTTGGTTTTGTCCCTGAAACAGCCACAATAAAGAACTATGGGCCAACCTGTTTGACCACATCCACACAAATTCAGATAAAACAAGTCCGTTGCCTTTGATACATACAAACAGAGCTCATATTTTCCAACATGATCTCCAGAATGGATGACTTTTGAAACAACTTACATCCAGCTGTGATGCTTTCACAGATTAGTTCGCACATCTGCGAGGTGTGTCAGAAAAGAACTGGTGTAACAAAAGATATATTTCAAACTCAAACTACAAACTACGAGTTTTCCCCTTCAGGCAATCAACCAGCACGTCTACAAAGAGATCCTGCAGCGTTTGCTACGATCAGAAGAGGCGAGAGTTGTGGCAGGATAGGTCGTGGCTGCTTCACCATGACAACGCGCCTGCTCACAATGCCCTGAGCATCCCACAGTTCCTGGCTGAGAAGAACATCACCGTGCTGGAGCAACCTCCCTACTCACCCCACCTGGCTCTGCGGTTTTTCTCCTCTTCCCCAAGCTCAAGGGGGTCATCAAGGGGACCCGTTTTGAAGACGTGGACGACATCAAGATGGCTGTGATGACGGAGAATCCTAGAAGAATCCTTCCAGGAGTGCATGGCAGCGTGGCAGAGAAGTGTGTTAGACTCCAGGGGCATTAGGGGAAAACTTGTAGTTTGGATTTGAAATATACCTTTTGCGACACCAATTCTGGAAATTTTCTGACATACCTTGAATGTTGCGTTAACTAAATGGCTAGGTATGGCAGTTCCACATGCCTTCTCTCCTTCTCTAGAGATTCAAGTACATTTGTTAACACGTTTACCCAAAACTCTCATTCGTTTGCTGCAGTTTCTTGCTATCATGAGCTGCCGTTACCACCAAGGTTGAATAAGCAACAACAACAAAAGCAAACCCAATCAAGATAAAATAACTCCATAAGAATGACGTCATACCCATGATTGGAGGCATAAGTCCAGGGCAGAAACACAACGTCAAACACACTGTCTGCTTTAACTCATGTAAAACTGTGCAGCACAAAAACAACAGTGCTGCCTGAGCTCCAGCAATGCGAGTTGATAAACTCACATCTGCTGTACTGCTCCCTCCGTGTGACGCCAAGATCATTAGCTGTTACAGCAGTTGGAAAATGAATGGGGTGATGGATGAGCTATTGTTCTGCTGCTATGCAGGTGCTTTTTTGGGGGAGGATATTGCAAATTCAGTAAGTGAATGAGCGTTAACGCTTCAGACGCTAAGTTCACCGGCTGGGCCCTGAACCATAAATGCTTGTGAGACAGTTCGTGCGATTGTGGCATGTTGTGCGAGTGTGTACATCAGAGGGACAGAAAGAGAAGAGATTGAAACTTGACCCCACTGTCACCTGCCTCCGAGCAGCAGGGGGAGAAAAAAGAACGGAGGGGCTGAGTCAGAATGTGCGGTTTGCTGCTGAAGCTGCTGTTGTGTCCTTTTCCACACATCAACCCTGCATACAATGTGAGCTTAACCTGCACACAACATCAGCACTTCCCACCCTGCTGTCCACATGCATGTTCCCCACTTACTACGACAAAACACACACACACACACACACACACACACAAAACAGCAAGTAAAGCCGCCATCACATGTGCCGTCATAGAGTGTGCTATGGATGCACCCTTCTGGAGGGCTTTGCAGCAAACTGGCAATTTTCCATTGCGTCCTCGCTCACGTGTCCCGTCACTCAACCTGTCACCATGGAGATGAGCTCGGTTTGCCTGTGTCTCATGCTTTAGTGCAAACACTGCAACACACAGCAGCAGAGAGGCGGCCAACGCTGTGGCACCTCACGTGCAATCGCAAGGCGCATCTTGAACTCACCCACTTGAGCAATAAAAGCACAAAAATCCCCGAGCACCCCCCCTTTTTTTGTTGTTGTCAGTAGCCGTTAATGTGCGGGATGATGATGATGCAGTGAAGCTGTCACTAAATGCACCTCAAGGTGAGCATCACCTTACTTAAGACAGAGCGTGAGAAGTGTTGCAGGAGACCTGAGGAGAAAAAGTTAGTGGGAAAGGGCAACTGCCACTTCACATGAGCGTATTAAACAGAGACTGAATGAGATCGCAGCGCTGATAGGCCAGGTGGAGTGGATCACAGGTGAGAGGTCAAAGAAAATAAGAAATATGTCTCCTAAGTAAGGCAGAAGTTAACAGTAATAAAACCTACAGTTGTGCAGCAGGGGCTTTCCCAGTTGAGTGCATTTTGGCTGTGAGAGAAGCTTCTTCTTGCATGCATGGAGGAAGAAAAATGCTTCTACTATGTGAAAGTGGCAGTAAAGCAGTGAGGCTGCAGCAAAATAACTTGAAAAACTTCCAGCACAAATTGGTGAAATGAAGGTCAGCAGGAGATGATGGAGGAGATCAATCGTGTCTTTTTTTTTTTTTTTTACTCACTGTGAAATTTGGGACTCCCTCTGTGATCACTGGCAGGGAGGTCTGCGAACTGCACCCGGTGTCCCGACATGTTCCGATATCCACCTTCCTCAGGTCACACGACACACACACACACACAATAGAACCCCAGCTCTTCTCCGGGCTGTTTCCAAAGTATCCCGGTAACTTCCGAGCCACTGGGGGGGTAGGAAAGAGAGGGAGGTTGGACGCGATGGTCCGTTAATGTTGCCGGGGAATCTTCAGACTCCACACCGGAGGAGGAAGAGGAGGAGGAGGAGGAGGAAGAGGAGGAGGAGGAGGACTCTGTGTGCGCTGACTGTGTGCCAGTACTGCGGTGGAGCAGCGGTCCACTCTCACCTGCCCTCCGCTCCGTGATCCACGACCTTTTTACGCGCCACACCAGAAACACTTGGTGCGCGTAAGAGTCTCCTCCCGCATTCCAAAAAAAAAAAAAAAAAAGATAAAACTTTTTTCCCCTTTAAATGTCTGCAGCGTTACATCATCACAGTAAAGCTTTCGGGGAAAAAATATTCATCATAAGCCCATCATAAAGTTGAAGCAGGACGCAGCGAATATACAGATGTTACGTGAACGCATCCTAATATTTACGCTCTTTTACATGTTTGTGCTGAAACTTAATTTGTGAGTCTAATAGATTATTTTTAATCATCTAAAACTTTCAACTTCCATTTCCAATCCCATAATCCGGAGATATTTTGCTTTCTGACAGCCTGATTCGCTGCAGAAGGAGCGATAATAATCACACTTCATAGGTGGTTTAGTTTGGAAAAAGTGATACCTTCAGGCCACTAACTTTGTCTGAGCATATGGGGGCCTGCAATGCCACCTAATGGAAGGAAAGTGTAGCATTTATGAGCAGGCTGGCAGTCTGCATGAAACCAGAAAACAGGGGGTGGACAAAATACTGTGAACAATGTTTTGCTGTCTGGTGAAAATTACAGTTTCAGAAATGGCAAATGCAGAACAGAAGTCAGAGCTGGATCAGGTCTAGGGGCCAGATGTGTGCCAACGCAAACTCATTTGGAGTTATGTGCTTTTGAATTTGCGTGGGAATTTGGATTCTGGTTTTCAGCGAGGATCAAATCCAGTTTTAGAGCAACAGAATTTAGTTTCATACTGTTGCATCCAGTTTCAAGATTACTTCTAATAAATCTTAATTCAAATAATATGATTGAAACTCAAATTTTGAGTTCAGTTATTCAAGTTGAACATGACAAAGTCAAACATAAACCATTCCTCAGTGACAAGGTGTCAAAAAAGAAGCTCTTAGTAACCTGGAAAACTACTCTCAGACAAATAATGGTTCTTAAATCGCTCTTCAAACACCATCACCAGCTTTATTTAGTGAAATGTTCTTCACATACTGTGTGTGGTTCATTAAAGTCATAAAGGTTCAACTGATAATTGTTTTTATCACTGGTAAATGCACAATACATTTAACTTCAGTTTTCACTGTGACAGTTCTATATTATCCTCTTCTAAATAATGTATGTATTTCATCTAATACAGTAGTTTTAATGCACATGTTTATGTCTGGCATCTTGTAATATGTTGTTCTGTCTGACCAACAGTCCAGAACCCAATAAATTACATGTATTATAATGAAAGACAGAGAAATGCTGCAAATTCCTACATTTGCTTTTTATTTTTGGCATAAAAGTTGGCAAAAGTGATTATCATGTCATATCATCAAAATGGTTCCTTAAAGAATCTATTTTAGCTAAAGTTCTTTATAGCAATGTTTCCTGTGCCTAAAAGAGACATTTTTGTGTGTTTTTGAAGCACCTTTGGGGGTTCTTTAATGAACCTCCTGCTACAAGGTTGTAAAAATGGTTCCTCCATGGCATCACTGCAAAGAACCATGTTTGGTTCCAGTTAGCACCTTTATTTTTCTGAGTGTCGGCCTACTGCTGGTGACTTCTTATGCAATTCTCTTTGATTCTTGTTTATCCTAAGAGAGAGAATTTGCTCCCTCATTTTTTTTTCTGTCCTTAGGCTACATTTTATAACACAGATGAGTTTTGGGCCAAAAATGTCTTAATGATCCATCCATCCATTATCTATACACCGCTTAATCCTCACTAAGGTCGCGGGGGGGCTGGAGTCTATCCCAGCTGACTCAGGGTGAAGGCAGGGGACACCCTGGACAGGTCGCCAGTCTATCACAGGGCTACACTTAGAGACAGACAACCAAGCACACTCACATTCACACCTACGGACAATTTAGAATCAGCAATTAACCTCAACATGTTTTTGGACTGTGTGGGAGGAAGCTGGAGAACCCGGAGAGAACCCACGCTGCACGGGGAGAACATGCAAACTCCACGCAGAAAGATCCCAGGTGTCCTCTGCCCTAATAATTACTAAACAAAACAAGTTTATGAGTTGTTGTTTTTTGTGTGATATATTGTCTTGGCCCAATTCTGAACATGATAACTTTTAGATAGATTTTCTAAATGTTCTGTATTTATTTGACTCTCCATCATTTATTACAAAATGCAGCAACTTTTCCTCCTGAGGTCCACAGAAGTAAACATCAAAACTGTAGCTTACAGCACATCATAGGACAAAAAAGTCAATAATGTAATCAAATCCAAGGCAGAAGAAAAAGACAAGAAATAAATCATATTAAAACCAGTAATAATCACATAAACTATGACTACAAGTACTTACACTTTGTCTTGAATTCAAACTGGACTTAAATACAGTATAAATACTGAAAGAAGGTTCTGGTTTGTGCTATTTTGGGTTTCTTGAAACTCTTCGTTTTCAAAAAACTACCTAATTTCTTCATTGTGTAATGTGAGAGGGCAACCCATTCCATATTTCAATCCCTTTGTGACAAACAGTGCATTGTCTTGTGTTACTTTTTGAGATGCAAAGTGAAAAACAATCCTTTGATGCATGTCTGGTACTAAAGCCCAGAACATGTGGGATCTAAGACAAAGTAACACTTCTTTAAAACACAGCAGGGAAACAACAATGTCCCGTTCCTCGCCAGTGGCCGAATAAGCTTGTGTGCATTCTCATGGAGCGAGTGGTGCAGCTCTAATCTGGAATAATTGTCGTTTTTATGTGAAGCACATGACCACACTACGGGACAGCGATCCAAATGAATAAAGAACTAATGTTTGAACAATTTGAGGAATGCATTGTTTGCAGCGGAAAACTTTGGCACATCTCCTGATGTCTGCCAGACTTTTAACCATGTTAGGACACTCTTTTTAAAATCTGCTCCCACCACTTCAATCTGGTGTTCCAATGTCACTCCAAGAATTTTGATTTCCTCAATTTGGTCAACAGGCAGTCTGTTTGCAGACAAGTTTAACCGCCGCTGGTATTTAAGTGCACGGTTGGATCCAAACACAACATGAACCAACTCGCAAAACAGATTTTTGTTTTACTTATTCATTCCCAAACAGCACCACAATAACATACACATTATTTTCTATTGAGATAAATAACTGTTAATCCAGCGTGTACCTACTAGTAATTTATGATTCAGTATCTAAAAGGTGAATTAAAATGTAGCAACACTGCTGCTGATGATTTATCATGTTTCATTTGTGTTAATGCTGTTGTGCTATTTTACAGTTTTCTCACAGTACAGTTTCCTCAGTACAAGGAGAAAGAAGAAAACCTGTACACTGTGCAGTATGGTATGGAGGAAATCAAGCAGAATAAATCCACCATTTACAGTCACAATGCACTTTTTTTGGCTGAACTTCACCAGTTCCTTTCAACTCACTTTAGCTTTGACACAAACAAGTCCCCCGAGCTCTGTGTACCGAGACCATGGTCACTTAATGCACCGAGTTCTGCAGTCCGACCTGAACGACAAGCTGCAGGGTCGACGCATGTATAAAAAAAAAACTCCAAACATCGCTTTTCACTTTGGGACACCAGCGAGTGGAGGACGAGAGCACATCACTTTATCTGGACGGCCATGAAGGAATTTAACAGATGGACTCCACTAGAGCCTTGCACAATAAAATGACGTATGTGACCTTATCGCTGTAGAAACGAAGAGTTCATTTGCAAAAACAGATCAGTCCATTTTTGTAGATTGTCAGAAAACTTATATTTTTGTTGTTTGCTTGAGATAATATCAATTAAACTGAAGTAGATTTGACTCAGTAGAAATGACAAAAATAGATCATTTAAGTTTGATATTGTCTCCGGTAGATGATGGAAAAGTGGGTTTTCTGAAGGTTTGTGAAGATGGAGTTATCTGTTTTTGCAAATCCGGCAATGAGAATGTGAGTTAAATATGAAGTCGTTGCAAGTCAGGATTCTTTAGTATTTTATTTTGAAATATTTTGTTAAATCACTAAAAAAAAAAAACAGGAATATTTGAGAAAGAGACAAATCAAACTCTCTGAACTAATCTGATAGGATTGTGCAAAAGAGAGAATCTATACAGATATTAAACAACGAAGCTATGAGGGGGGAAAAAATGCAGCCCAGGTCTCCCTGTATTCGAAAATATTATATTTGGCAATTGCCAAAGTACAGGCATGATAGAAAAATAACTGCCAAGAAAAGGCAAATAAATACTGTACACTCCAAAAGCACTTTTATAGCCGCATCTGAACAGCATCAAAGTATTTCACTCATGTCAACATAACCCAAACTATCGAGAAGAACAGCCTCACACACTTTCAAACACTTTCAGAGACATCTAGCGCTAATCTGGAAATGCTGGCAGATACAAAAACCAAAGTATGTGCACTGCACTTCTTTTCACTCTGGATATAAATCTTATAAAAAATAATTTCAAGCATGTAGAAACCGAGCAGAGACGACAGTTCTGCAGTCTTCTTTAACAGTGTACAGCCATTACATGTCAGTATGTCTTTCACAAAGAACCGTTCTGTTCAATGTACATTTTGGATAATGAGGCTGCCATCGACTTTGCCAGCTCCTCGTCTCGTTTCCTCTGCATGTGTGAGTTCCGGCACCAGTCCTCATACTCCGGGTTGGGGAGACATCGGTCCAGGAGGACGTCGTAGTGACCGTTGCTGAGCCAACTCAGCCAGATGGCCGGCTTGGAGGCGTCCTCCTCCCCGAGATAGTGCACCATGGTGGAGACGGTGGGACTCTCCGAGCTGCCCCCCGTCGTGAGGTGGATGTTGACGTTCAGCATCTGGCTCATGGCGAGCAGCTCGGGGTATCCGGCCCAGGCGCCGTCCTGCGCCGCGTTGATCAGGAACTCGCCCACGTCCCCTTCGATGATGGGGTTGAACTCGTCCAGGTGGTCGGCGATGTGGTGCACCGTCTGCTCCCTCAGCTCCCCGTGTCTCGCCTGGTCCCCGTACGTGGCCTTGCACACGGCTCTGTACAGACAGTTGCCATCTGGAATGACGTGGTACCTGTATTTGAGCCTCTCCTGGAGGTACTTGTTCTGCTTCTCCACCTCGGCCAGGTAGCGGGCCACTTTGTCGTTGGTTTCCTCTTTCTCCTGGCAGGTCTGAGGAACAGACTCCTGCAGAACGCTGAGCTCAAACCCCCGTCTCTCCTCTGATTCTGGAGCAGCTTCACCACCGTTTATTTCACTCAAGTCCTCCTTTGTGGGGTCTTCAGGCTGAGCTGCCCTGAGGGGAACCGGCTCCTCTTCAGGCATTGAAGCCCATCCGTTGCTTCTGAAGGTGGCATCAGTCAGTGAATCTGCATCATCCTCACCTGAATCTCCCACCACCCTCTCGTATCCTTCTATCCTGGGGGCAACAGTGATCCTGTTGAAGACGTGTTCAGGGAAAAGTTCCTCAGTCCCATTCCTCAGATGATCTATGAGATCCACCAACACATCAGAGTCAGCCTCCCCATTGTGTGGCCGAGGAGAGGGCGGCTTGGACTCCCTCATGATGTGGACAGGCACAGACCTCTCCACTCCATCAGGTCTGCGGATTAATATCTCAGCGGTGGACGTGAAGTAAACTGGCCTCAGGGATGGAGCCTCGTAACAAGAAAAGGCAGGCATGTTTGCGGAAGCCTCTGGATCGCCGTTGAGCGCCGGAGCTGTGTCTGCTGGAGTAAACCTCGGCCTGTCAGCCTCGCAGGAACTTTGCGCTGCGCCGTTCAAGCGCTCGGACGCGGTCGACAAAGTTATTGTAACTTTGCGAGACGACCTCGGGTAGTGTGTCAGCACACTGTTGTACAGCTGCATTTTGAAAGAGTCCTTTATACCGATCGCCGCAGCCGCGCTGTTACGGAAAGATGACAACAACGGCTAAAAATACGCTCCATGTCATCGACAACAGTAAAGTTGTAGGCACCGTTTCCATGGACCGGAGTCCTGTCGGCACCGACACCAGCCTCCGTCCACTTTAGCCTTCTTGCGTCATTTGCAGTCGGGGTGCCTCCCTAATTTTAGACTTCAAACTGTAACCAGAGCCAGCCACAGCTACAACAGCGTCAAGCCGCACAGAGGCCGACACACAGGGCCTCCGCTGGAGACACACAAAAATAAAACCCTCAGTTTATACAAGGATCCATCTTCGTCTTTGATTGTATCGCAACAATGAATTAAAGTGACTTTTTTGACTGTTTTTTTCAATTTTACATTGAAAAGTGAAAAGTAAACCTCTACAAAGTAATGTAAGTTATGTATTGCCTAAAATGTAAAATAAATAAATAACTTGTGTACCACTTTTTAAAAACATTTTTTTAACCAGTAATGTACAAATAAAAAATGTTATTTTAGTTTCCTGTTTAGGTTATTTACACATATTAACTAGTAAAACCAAAAATAAAAAATAAAAATAAAAATTGCTTTACATGCCATCTATAAAATAAAGGCCAAAACTGTAAATAATGTTCACGCTAAAAATCTGTACTTTTATAAATTAATTCCTTTCTAAAGTTTTACTGTAAAATTACACTATTATTATTAATATTGTTGTTGTTGTTGTTGTTGTATTTAAATTAACAAAAACATTATTTTATAGATATTTGTGCTTATTGGTCAGAAAAATAATATATATTAAGAATTTGAAAATGTTAAATAACTTTTTTTAACTGTTATTTTCACAGACTTTCTCGGTTTTGTTAAATTGCATTTAATAACTTGTACAATCACAGAATAAAGTATTCATCTCCTCGTGATATTAAATATATGAACTTTAATAAATAGTATTTCTATTCTTTTACAGTGTTTGACTGTAAAACATACCGTTCTAAATCAGCAAAGGTTCTATTTTACAGATATTTGCTGATATTTGTAAGAACACAAAAGTGATTAATAAATGGTGCGTATTTTTAAACTGATATTTTACTTCTTTTTTGAATTATTTTTTATAAAAATACAGAGAACATCTAATAAAATTACAGAAAAGAAATATAAATTTACACGTGGATTGCACAAAACAATGACGTCAACAGACATTACCGTAAAACTGTTTTACTGAATTTACATCCACTAGTTGTCAGTGTTTTCACAGTTAGTTTTTTTTACAGCATGCTCCAAACAAACATTGAATGACCTAATTAAAATCAGTTACCTAACATGGCTAAATGAGCTGTGATCTTTGGACGTTATGAAACCAAGTGGTTACTGTTGGTCTGCGCTCAACTCCAGACCAATAAAGTGGCAATAAAACAAACGAGCACAAAGTTCCTATTCAGTGTAATTAAACGTCTTCCCCAGCAATGCGTCAAAACATTATAAATTACTCTATTGTGTTTTTATCAGATAAATGAATCTACTCTATTTAACAATAGTTTTATTTTTTTAAAAGGAAAACTTCCTTTGAGTTGTGTAGCTGTTGCTGAGCGGCAGCAGCTTGACGCAGCTCTTCACTGTCAGTCCTGACTGAAGCAGTGAATCAGTGTGTGTTGAAAAATGTGAAGGATTTGATGCGTCACCGTCCACTTTGTTGAGTGATAACATGTGAAACAGTAGCGTGTCCTGGTAGTCAAATGATCCAGGCTGTTCTTCAGGTCAAACGCTTTATGAATTTCTATAAAAAGGGTTGTGTAACTCAAGTTATTTCCAATTTAAACATATAAGATTAGTCACTAACAAGCCCAAGTGGACAATAGTACTATCTAGATCTGGAAAGTATTCAACAAAATCTGTCATTTTAGAGAATTTTTGCTTTTTATTTTACAGATTTTTACATATCTTTAAAAGCAGTAAATGAAATGACAAAAATTGATGGTGAATTTACACGTCTTATGTAAGATAACATTAACAACCTGTCCTGTAATGGATTTTCATATGCATACATATGAAAGGCAGTTAAAAGATATTTACAAAGTCACCATATTTGTGCAAATGTTTTCTATTATTTAAAAGATTAGGCTGTAAAATTCAAGTTTAATGCGCATGTAAACATCCTATTGAAGGCCATATCGATACACGTGATCTCATGTCAACCTAAGGCTAGAAAATGTAATTTGATTACCAAAAATGACCTCATTTCAATGAGATCTGAGTTGTTTTAGTTGTTCTACTGTGTTTTTCGGCGCCCAAGCTTTGGGAATGTTACAGTTTTTTGTTTGTTTGGGGTTTTACAGTGGACATTTAACAAGAGGCTATTTTACGTCTTCTCAAAGCTCACAAAATGTATTGATCACATGTAAAAATAGGTAAAATGACAAATTAACAGATATTGTTTTGAATTTAGTGAAATGAATGGTGAAAGGAATTAGCTCCCATTCGTATGTCAGGACGGCAGCTAAATAATAAAGTAAACTAATACTACAAACGTTATAATTACAATTAACAACAACACATATTGTTAAAATTACTTTGAAATTTGAACCCAATATTTGATGGGAGTGATTCCGACTGAGTGGCGGTAGCAGGTTCTGGCAGGACAAACTGCTCACATGTCTATTTTTAACACTTTGTCTGTCTGTTTGAACTTGTCTACTGTGAAACACAGTCACACTACTTGTGTTTGCTGTGAACGCTGGTGTTTAATATAGACATTACCCAGTGGAGTCAGTTACAGATGAAGCTGTAAAGACATTTACAAGAAAAATCCGGGAATTATATACTAATTTTAAAACAGACTATTTGTAGTGGGAGACCTTTTGCATTTCTACATGTTTGTTACCTGGAATGAAATATCAAGGGTGGAATGTAACTAAGTAACAATGTAACTAATTTTAACTACTTGTAATATTTTAGATTTTTACACTAGAACTTTAGACTGACAGATTCAGTTACAAAAGTTAGAATTTTTTGCCCACAAAACATAAAGCAACAACAACCACAGCTTGTAAAATAGGTTTTGTTATGAATTAAACTACTCTACAGTTCATACAACTGCCGCCGAAACAATTTGTTGATCAGGATTTTTTTTTCCTAAAATAATATTAGCAAGTATTTTTGCCAATTTGTCATGTAAAAACCTTCCATGTCTCCATCTTTATTCATCTGATTTACTGCTTTTCTATTTTAATTATTTTAATAATTTTAATGTTTAAAAAAATCTAAAAGAAAATGCATATTTTAATAATTTGACCTTTTTAAAAAAATAATTATATTAAGGTTTCAGTGGCTGATTAAACATAATAAGCGAGATCAAGAAGAAGTTGTGACGACATTTCTCTCTATTATCAGATTTTTTGCAAACTAAACCATCAAATAAATTACTAGAGACAATAATTAAAACAGTAGTTTACAATGTGTTCCACTGAAACCTACTACAACAGTAAAACCCTACTGTTTTTTTTTTAAATAAAATAATAATAATCTAATACTGTATCATGGATTGTATTTATATTTCTAATACTTCGAGCTCAATTTCCGAATTTTACTGACTTTAAATTGAAGGTTTTATTTGTAACAGAGTATTTTTACAGAGTCATACCAGTGCTTTTATTTTAGAGGAATTCTCCAACTGTAGAATGTTATTAAAATGAGGCATTTGTTGATGTGTCTTATAAATTATTTTCCAATTTATCAAATACATTTTATTTCCTCTGAGGAAATGCTTATTTAAAAAGTAGATAAAACATTGTTATTTCCTGTACTTCTCTAATCAAACTCTATTCCCCCCCTTTTTTTTGTCTTCCTTATGTTTGGCACCACAACAACCAGTAGAGGGAATCCGAGCACCTTCACGTTTGACGTGTGCTGCGTTCAGGTGCACAGTACCGCATGCGCGCACACGGAGGCGACATTTAGCTTCACTTGAGGGGGGAAAGAACCGAACGCCTCGTCTGGAACAAATGCATGCAAAGAGACGATGCTACAGCAGCTGTCGCAAGGTTGTGCACCGCATACAAATGAAGGCATTGATCGCTTCCTTCAGCCCCTACACTGTTGTCTTTAGTAACCTGGACCGCTGCTCTAACCTCCAGCTGGCGCAAGGTTGGATCAATAACCTCGCTGCTTCTGCTGCGTTCGCGTTTATACTGTATATTAAGACGTTTCCTCATTCCTGAGCACTTTGGGTAATATTTCAGCTTGAAATGACACCAGTGGAAAAATTCAGCTTCAACAGAAGGAAAAAAAAAAAACATGGGAGGAAGGAGGGGGGGTTTACAGTAGTAAATTACGCAGGGGGCTGGCTGGCTCGTGTGATTGTAAAAATAATGTAATTATCTCAGATTGTGGTTGTGCATTTATCTTTAAACACACAAAGAAGAAGTGCAACACAGATAATTTTGCAATAAGTGAGATGAAAACCGCAGATAAGAGGAAACCGCGCACCCAGTCAGAGGCATCCTTTGCAATAATGTGATTTTTCATTGTGTTTGTGTAGGTGTTACCACGAGGTCCGCAGTGCTCTCCAACAGCAGCAGCAGCCTGTTGTTGTTGTTATTGTTGTTGTCATTCTGGCCGCGCGCTTCGATCACCAACGCTTTTCTATGCGCCATAGTTTAATAAACAAGGTGCTAATGCGCATTTTTTTTTTGACTTTGTTTTGAGGGAAGGTGGAGGAGGAGGAGGGTCTGCAGCGGTTAAAGCTTAGCCAGACTGTATCCATGTCAGTGGAACAAGCCATGCTGATGTCAGAGATTTCTCCTCCGCTCTCCACGGTGGGAGGATCTCTGTGCGTTGAGTCACGCAGCTGTCAAAGATAGCTGTCACCCAGTTTCAGGATCAAACACACAGTCAATGAGAAAAGGGGCTTTGAGCCGAAGGGACGCAGAGATCTCAGGTAACCCTCGAGTCTCCGAACGAGGAGAGGAGACGCATATACGCGCGAAAAGAAGAAGAAGGAGAAGGAGACGGAGGAGGAAGAAAAAAAATAACAACAACAAGAGTTTGGATGATTTTTTTCCCTCGGATATTCGGATACACGCTGGGGATATCTGGAGAAGATTTTCTGGTGCGCTTGACGAGGAATAAAGTGGGACGTTTTCGCACGGAGATGAAGACGAAAAAGGGTAAGGAGATTTTTTTTTTAAATGAAGTTTAATTAGACTAAAAAAAAATTAAAAAGCGTTCAAGACGATTAACAGAGCGATTCCCCCCTCATATGCAAACCACGCAGTCTATTGTTTCCTTTCCAGACATGACAGGGGGCTTTTTTTCTGCCATGTGCTGGCGCTATGTCAAAAGTGGTTTTTAGCTAGCTTTCATCGTCCGTGGCGATAAAAGACTCGGTTTTTGTTGAAGTTTCGCCACATTAGCTCACTACTAAGTCGTGTTGTGTCTCGTAGCCACGGTGTAATTAGCCTCATTAAAAAAAACTGAATTAAAAAAGACGCTGGAGATAATTTAATTAGCTACATTTTGTGACGAACTTTTTAAAAAATGTTTGTTTGTAGCTAAAGTGAAGCTACAAGTGAACTGAATTGGGAGTTGAGAAGTGTTACATTGTTTTCCTTCCCTCAACCTGCAAGCGTTCAAAATCGCTACCTTGTGTCTTTTTATCGCTTCCTAACATCTTCAAAAAAAAAATTGGATTAAAATCCAAATGTAGGCTAATGTTCATCCTGACCTCATTGTGGGAAGTTGCTGCTGCTGTTGCTGCTGCTGCTGCTGCTGCCTCGCTGCATTCACGGACCTCGTGGTGCAGCAGAAGCACAATAGAAAAACCCCCTAACAAGTTGGTTGAACTCACAAAGCGTCTTCGTCTGGTTACAAGAAGGGAAAAAAACTAAACGGCTCTCTCTGTGTGGTTGTAATGTATCGAGAAAGGGGGTTAAGTTGTCTGGGGAAGTTTTTATTTTTTATTTCTGCGAGCAGAAACTTTTGAATTGCATACAAAGAAGCACGCAGCCCTGGATTCTTTTGTTTAGTCTGGAGACGCTGATTTGCAACAGGTCTCCCCTCCCCCTTCCCCTTGCTCTCCAGCCTACGTAATTACCTCATCCTGTTGGCCGCTCAGACTTGGGAACTTTCTGAGTCCTTTCCCACTAGTTTTTTTTTTCTTCTTTTAACCCCACTAGCAGCAGCAGCAGACTGACTGCACAAGCTTGTAGATTAAATATCGTGTTTTCATAATGGCTGCCTTTGCACAGGAGCCCAGGTGTACTGTATTCACCTGAACGTCACATCTAAAAAGAATTCCTTATGTGGCATCATGTACTGAAAACTGCACTAAACTAGGCTTTAAAAGGCAGTTTACAAGTGTCACTCTTTCCCCTCCCTTTTCATTCATCTTCATGGTTTAAGGAAGAAAAAAAAATGCTGCTCTGTAATCTGTGTAAATACACTGCTGCTGTTTTTCAAAATAAAATCTGCCTTTTAAACAAGTGATTGTTTCTGTGGAGTAGACCTGGCTTGTATTTGTTGAGGCAGGTTTTATAACTGACACAGCATCAGACCAGCCTTTGTGACGTCCCCCCCACCTCCGCCGCCGCCCTCCCTCTCTCTCTCCCTCCCTCCCTCCTCCCTCCTTCCTTCCTCCTCCCTCCTCCCTCCCTCCCTTCCTCGCTCCTTATATGAATCACATGGCTGAACTTGACAGCTTGCTTCTGACACATCAGCTGCCTCCCAGACAGCTTTTGGTTAAACGGCTGCGGCACACGGCGGCCGGGATGCCGAAGACGGGAGGGTAGCTGACTTTAGAGGATCTGTGTTCTCTCCTTTGTCCTGTTTTCTCACACACTCTCTCCCCCCCTCCCTCTTTCCATACAGGTTTGATGATGCTGTCAGGGAGCGAGACAGACGACGAAGACAGCGTGGACGCCCCTCTGGACCTGTCGTCCAGCGGCGGGAGCAACGGGAAGAGGAAGCGGCGAGGGAATCTGCCCAAGGAGTCGGTCCAGATCCTCAGGGACTGGCTGTACGAGCACCGTTACAACGCTTACCCCTCGGAGCAGGAGAAAGCCCTCCTGTCCAAGCAGACTCAGCTCTCCACACTGCAGGTACGCGCACAGATGTGACAGAAAAAGTTGCGATTACCTAAGCCTAAAGCTGCCAGTAAACCCCTTAGAGTGTAAACAGACCACTGTAAAAGTCGGGAGGAAACGAGTGTCAGCTTGACTGAATCATTTCCTGGCTGGATGGCAAACAAAACATGACACATAAACAGTGAATTGAAGGTCATCCAAACCAGCTTGATGTTGCAACATAAAAGTCTATGAGACAACGTGAGTAAACTCACTCCCTGTGTGCTGTGGGCTTGGCTGAGGCGCTTGGACAGGAATTTCCCTCCCTCTAGCCCCTTTCCATCCCAGCTGTCTGGGAACAATGCAGAGTCATTTACATAGTTAGAGCTACAAGCCTCCCTGAGCCAGTTACGACTAGCCTGGAGGACTGAGGAAAAAAAAGAAGAGAGATGACCGTGATTACTGCTGACAAAGGAGATTAGTTTTTATAGAAAACTCCTTATAAATGCAGGATTAAGAAGTCCCAAACTAGTGAAGAAAGTTAATGTTTAGCTGATAGTTTGAGGTGCCATAATAAACTTTGGCCTAAATTTCTGAGGTCTGCTTTTCACCTTTCTGTAGTGCTGTAATGAGAAAAACAGGAAATACTAACGGTGTGAAATACACAGCCTGTGGTGTGAAATATCAGTGTGTGATAGGCCGGGTTTCATTTTGATTTTTCTATTGAAAACATATGCTACACCTGGGGATACACGCACCAGCCAGATTTTCTTTCAAATCGCACGACACAAACGCAGCCGAGCCATGCGATGCAGCTTTCTCACGGCGGGGGGATGTTTGTTGTTTTCTTTTCCAGGTGTGCAACTGGTTCATTAATGCACGGCGGCGACTTCTGCCAGAGATGCTGAGGAAAGATGGCAAAGACCCAAACCAGTTTACCATCTCCAGGAAAGGTAGCAAGGCCGGCGACAGCTTCTCCGACAGCTCCCAGTCCCCGAAACACAGCAGCCCGGCGGCAGGTACGGAGGAGAGCTACGACAAGCGCGTCCTCCACCCCTCCAGCTTCGAACCCGCCACGCCCGGCGTCCTGAGGAAGGCGGCGTCCCCGTCCCTACCCTCTCCAACCTCGGCGTCCCCTTCTCCAGGGCTCATGCCCACCCGGCCCTCCGTCATCTGTCACACCACTGTCACCACAGCAATGCAAGCCAGCCCGACCGCCCCCCACCCCTCCGTGCCGGGAATGAACTGCGAGAGGGCGGCCGAGCTGCTGCAGTCCGTGCAGGCTCAGGCGCTGCTCCGGTGCCGGGAAGAAGGGCCGGGCAGCCAGCCGCTCCCCACCACTACCACCATCCTCGGCAGCAGCAGCATGGAGGGCAACCTGAGCCCCCGCAGCGGGCTCTTCAACACCCCTCCCCCCACCCCTCCAGACCTCACACAAGACTTCAGCGGCTTCCAGCTCCTGGTGGACGTGGCCCTCAAACGGGCCGCGGAGATGGAGCTGCAAGCCAAACAGCTGGTCTCCTAAAGGAAGGAGAAAGTGACAGAAGAGGAGAGACTGACTTTGCGTCTCGACTCCTCGGTCCCGGTGACTTTGTCTGCACGTAAACAGAGAACAAATCCACACGAAAAGCCTGATCATTTCTATTTTTGGTATACCAATCAATATGATGAGGATTGTTTTTTTATTGAAAAAAGAAAAAAAAAAAAAAGAACTGTATCGAGGTGCCTTGGCTGTAAGTTGTTTATTCATTTCATATACATGCGTATGTATCTACATGTGTATTTTATTTGCACACAGGGACCAAAAATGTTATCAGAAAAATGCTGCCTGTCTTTATGTCTTTCCATTATACTGTATATCATAGTAGAGGATGGAGCAGTCTTCCTTCACGGACCAATCGGACGGGATTGGTCGCACCCACACACGTTTACTGTTTAGCATTTCAGAGATCAGTTCATGATTGGTCTGCCTCGTTTGTTTGCACACTAAAGGCAGAAGAAGGTCATCTCAGTGTCTTAAACATACTTTGCTCTTGGCATCTATGACAAACTTATTCACTACTGTAGTAAATGTTTGTGTTTCATGAGTATAGTTTTTGATTTTGTAATTTACTTTTAGCTATTTTAAAAGGAAAAAAAAAAACCTCTATGCTTTTTTTTTTTTGTTACTCTTATCTCCCCACCAAGGGATATTTCAGATGACCAATGTAGCAGGTTCTTAGTCTGAGCCTTCATCCCATCACTCAGCGAAAACGACGGCCAGTGGACTGGAAAATTAAAACACTACAGATGTCTTTTTTCTGCATTTGCTGTTTTACAACCTGACAAAAGACAGCATTTTTTGAAATCACCAAAAAAAAAGCATTTTCATGTATAATAGGACCATGTGTATAGTTAATGTGACATGATGCCCAATGATGTGATTTCTTTTCATACTGTGCAATGTTTGTGGCAAAAAGGGGTCACATGGGATTCAAATAAAGTTTTGTTTTTCTACATCTCAGAATTGATCTTTTTTTTTTTTTTAATTCGAGTATTTTCCCTCCTTCAGATCACTTAACTCTAACGCACATTTATACAGGCTGTATTCTTGTAAATCCTGCTGAACTTTGCCAAGATTACAGATTTATCCCTTAAGGATGAGAAGAGTGTATTGAGCTAGAATGTTCGGTAAATAAAAGACGGGAATACGGGAGGACAGAAATAGCGTGGCGTTCATGTCTTTTCCACAGGCATTCAGAGGCATTCCTGTGTGTGAGAGGTTTACAACAGCTCCTGCGAATTAGCATAATCCTGCATAAATTAACACGGGCAAACAGCAGACGTCAACAGTTTCTTGCCAGCGGGGTTTTATGTGTGTCTACGTCTCAATAGAGTCAATGTAAGGCAGCTTACAACCGAGTACGTTGGCTCGTTGGAAGAGGAGGCAGACAGCTGTTCCCTTCTGGTTCTTCTGCAGACTTAAAGCTTCTCTATTGGCCTCAACAGGATTTGTTGTCTATATTTGCTAAGACAGGCACCCTTTCATTTATTATATTCTCCTCTGAAGGCAGACAACAGTTTATTTTCCTGATTCGATAAGAATAAATAGGAGCGCTCTTTTATCCTTATAAAGATGAGCTCTAATTATGTGATCTAGCTGATGTTCTCTAATCAATTACCTATAATATGTAACAACTGAGGCCATTGATGGAAGCTAAATAAATAATCAAGTGCTTGTATTTCAATTTTAGGCCATTTTATAGCTTTTCTCTACCACATTTCAAAGGGAATATTGTCCTTTTTTCTCCACTGCAGTTATTTCACAGCTAGAGTTACTTAAACATTACTAGACAATGGTTTTATGTGCAAACAATTGTGTTTTATTATTAGATATAAAGTGATTTTTCTTTTTTTTAAACTTTGGAGAACACATTGAGGGACAGCCCTCATCTACATGACATTAAATGCAGATATACTTAAAATTATATAATATAAAAACATGTCAATATGAGATAAAAACAATACAGTAATTAGTAAAAAATATATAATAAATAGTTAAATTCAGAAGCGTTTGATCAACTATAGCTGTAAAGAAGTCTGCTTCCACCTAAATTATTTAGTTAATATTATATTAAATCATAAAATATATAATATAAAATATATAATATAATGCTGAGTATTATTATTATTATTATTTTTTAAATGCATAAAGTACTTTTTTAAAGAATTATTTTAATGCAAGACTTTTACCTAAACTTATATTTACACTGACTTTAGTAAAAGATTTAAATACTTCTCCCACCACTGGTTTGGATCAAAGTTTTCTAAAAGGCAGCAGCAAAATAATCAGCTGAAAAATCTTGCTTACTTATTGCCTTGTCAGTGTCAGGAGCTGCCCCTGCCAGTCACCAGCAAGCATTCAGAATGCATTTTTCCACCTTTGGTCACATGTTTTCTGTCAAAAGTGACAGCTCTGGTCTCGTGGCGGGGGGCTGGGCTGAATCTGTATGATGTAATCGCTAATAACTGTTTAAAACAGACCTCCAGGCACACAGTAGACAGTTGCAGCCCACCACGGCGGACCATCTGATGGGTAGATTGACCCAGGGCCAGGCCGTGCACAAAGACGACACCCCCGCCCCCCACACACACACCCCCTTAACCCCAACTCTGGCCACCGAGACCAGCGTGCCTCCCCCTCAGCATGACTGATGTGTGAATGACAAATCACCAGAAGCTGCATGTACAGGAGCGTCAAGGCTAAGCCAAGGCCAAAAGTGCTGTCTAATTATGGGGACGCGCCCCTGCGGAAGGGAAATGCCCTAAAAACACACCACGCTAGCCTTGTAATCTGTTTAATTATATTCCAATTGAAAACACATGTGGAGACGGGAAAGAAATGAACACAACAAAATTATGGCAATGATATTTCTTTCTTTTTTTTTTTTTTCTTTTTAATGCTGATAAGAGCTCATACACGTGCCATAACATCAACAGTGTAATAACATTAAATACAAAATGTATATCTGCTTAATATGTTATTTGATTGGGTTTTTTTTTTGTTTTTTTTTTAGTTTACATTTACATAAGGGAAACATTCATTTATGTACAAATGTTTATTTGAATGTTTTTCTCTTAATATAACTACATCACAAGCTTCAGAATTTGCCAGGATTTGCTGGAGTGTATTTTAAATTTTTAACCACAATCCAACATTCTGGTTTCTAACTCCCTGCTATACCAGGAGTGTTATATTGATATGTTAATATAATAAAACATAAATAAAGAATCAATCATTTGACAGACAATTCAATTCAAATACAAGTTCCAAAGTAAAAATACTAAAATGAGCTTCAATCTACGTAAAATGGCATTAAGTTTGAACTATTGTTATATGCACCCTCTCTAAAATTTATATCGACCGACTAAAGGAAATACAAATCATACTGTACGGTTACATCATCACTTGAGATCCTTCACTAACAGACGTCTCTCGATGAGAACTTCAGGTAGCTGTTCAACAGGGACAAATAGCAGGAATATTACTGTATCCTTGCCTATAGTCATCCAATGGCACAAAATATTTCCAGATTTAATACAGAGAGTTGGACTACACACCAAAGTCCTGCTATTTCTGTTATCAAAACAAATAAGTGACCGAATAAAACCGGCTCAGGATTGTCTCCACATTCAAGCAGCTGACAGAAATACCTTGTTACGCTGAAGTAAGTAGGGCTGCGACGTTCAACAGGAACATCGCCTAGAAGATGGCATGGACACGGTTTCCTATATTTAAGATCATGGCCTATCCTGATGGCAGGGGGTTATATACAATAAGAGGCAAAGCCATGGGTCACACACGGTCACATGAAGTCACTTTCTCTCACCTCTCGAGCCTCTCACACACACACACACACGAACACGCACTCGACACACTTCTTCCCCTGAGACTGCTGTTGTGCTCGACTATCGTATTAGAAATTAAGGCTGATCACTGAAACGGAAAAAGAAAAAGAAAGAAAAAAAAGGTGCCTGTCATGCTAAAGAACATAAATAAAACACAAACACAGTATAAGGGCCTTGTTGTCAGTGCATAATAATAATCACAATGTCAATAAACAGTCATTGTTCTCCTAATCAATAAATTAAACATGAATACAAAATATTAGAAACTGGATTTTTTTTTTCTTTTTTTCCGTATGACCTTCAAATAATTGCTTCATTTGGAGGCAGAGATAGTGCACACACAGTGAGGAGAAATAGTCCCTTTTCAGTCCTGTAGTCTCAATACTGTCAATAAACCTTTCTTGTCTAAAAATGACATAATAAAATATAGTACAACTACCAGTATTGTACCAAATATCAGTATTTTAGCGTCACCAAAAAGTCTGAACACAACATGAGTTAGGCATAAACCTGTTAAAAAAAGACAAAAACAAAAAGAGTACCTTGTGTGAGCATGCACGTCATGGCGTTATACATGTCCTTTATACAAACATGTGTTGCTCAGTTTCAAATGAGACAAGATGGGTGTTTTGTTTACAGTTTATTGATACTGCTACCTTAGTCATTAATTAGAACTAGGACTGTTTAGACCTAGAAAAATAGGAAGCACTTCTGAAACATATATTTGAATCAAACACACACACTCTCTCTCTTTTCTGTTGCACACACACACACAAAGATTAGGTTTGTGGCATTTTAGAACAGTGATCCTTTCAGCACTCTTTGCAGAGGCCTGCTCCTGGCTCAGCAGCCGCCCTGCCTCACCTGGAGGAGCAAAAAAAATCTGACCTCTCGACCTTTCGTACGGGGTCGACCTCTGGCCACCGGACAGACCCGTCAGACGGAAGGCGACTGTGTCACCGGATGACACTTTAATTGCCTCTTCTGGTCTTTTTCCCATTAGGTGTTTGACCTCATTATGCAAAGCGTAAACTTGTGAGATTATAATACTTTCAGAATCCAATATAGAATTTTTTTTATACTAAAAATATAAAAATCAACTTCATAAATATCAAGTCAATGGGTCTGGGTTGCGTGTGGCCTCTCCCTTTGATCTGATGTATCGACCTGAGCAGATCAGATCGAATACATCACCTGTGACTACGTGTGTTTGCATGTTTATACATACACACATATGCACGCGCACACACACACACGTGCACATGCATGCTCCCTCTGTGTCCTCAGCTCCTGAAACACATTGATGTGAAGCATCACTGCTGTGCTACACCAGGCTTACTTTGTAATATTAGGTCACTTTAAAAAAAGGGTGGGAGGAGGGAGATTCGTAGGAGACTTCTTAGGGGGTGAGGGGCAGGTGTGAGGAAAAGAGGGAGTGCTACATCAAAGCTGGGAGGAGGAAAACGAGGGGAAGGGGAGACAGATAAATAAATAAATAAATATTGTGAATGTACATTTCTTGTTCAGACAGCTTCCATCGTGACTGACCCCACAGTGATCTAGGGAGTCTGCAAAAAATGTGATTATGCTGTGTTGTAGCACCCTAGCCTTACCATTCAGTGCTATTTGTGTTTATGGGACAATGTATCGTGTAGGTACATGTGTTTATGTGTCTCATAGTCTGGTCTGGGCCTCAGGAATATAGATCTCGATACTGTCTGCGCTCTCGGTAGCAGAGCTCTGCCGAACCGACGCGGCACGTTTGGCAGCTAGCAGGCGTTTGCGAGCCTCCAGACGCTGGCGCTCAGAGCTCTCCAGCGAGCGGTCCCTAGCCAGGGGAGGGTGGCCCTTCTGGGGCTTCTTTGGCACAGGAGGGGGCATCCTTCTCTCCTGGACAGGAATGACAAATAGTCTTAAAGACAGACCACTGAGTCCTCATGGCAAGCTGCAGCTAAAACACAATGACGAGCGACACAACTGCAGCCAGTTTGCATATAAGGGTTAGAAAGAGCGGTGTAGCTGTTGCCGGCAAAATGTCAGAGCATGCAATTTTGAATGAGGTTATGGTTCACAGTGGCAGCCATTTGTGGGGGGTAAGAGAGCACGATGGTGGCCATTGCGTGAGGTAAAAGACCATTGGAGATGGACAGGCCCCAACGGTGCATGGCAGGTAGAGAAGCTTCTCAAAAGCAGCTCACTGTCGACAACAAGACAGAACAAAACACACAAATACAAGTGGTGGCGTCAGGCAGGCAACATGACAGTATGCAACACGTGTCTGCATGCTACAACAAAGCCTAACTGTGAATCATTTGGACTTATCATTGAAAGTGTACAGTAATGACAGCAGCTAACATGCGGGTTAGTGAAGCATTCCAGAACAATACTGAGGTTAGGTCACTTGATCGTTTAAAAATGGAGTCTCATATTCGCCATGTGCGTCTGCACCTGAATTTCTGGGGGAGTCAGAGGTTTCCAGTTGTTGGCTTTGAGTTGGTGGAGCTCATCAAACTTCAGGCTAATGTTCTCGATGGACAGCTGGAGCATGTCCCAGAAACCCGCCAGGTCCTGCGAGATGGGCCGCGGGTGTGCATTTGGGTTCTGGTACACAAACATCACACATATACACAAATGGACACATGAAGACACACATACAAACACATACTGTTTATATGCTAATCACAGATGTTTGGAGAGATGCAGTTGCTGTGTGATGATTCAGTTTTAAAGCAGCTGCTCAAATCACAAAACTGGCTTCGAGTTAAATGCCAAGCTGAACTGCAACTGGAATGACACTGAACTGACATCATACTGTGATACGTGGGAGTGCTGGGCGTGAATCCAGACTCTGCCTTTGACTTCTTTATTAGTCTTTGTTTTGAATCGTACATCGACTGTGGTTTTAAAAAAAAGTCACTTTGTCATGATAGCCTTCCTCTATTCAATGGTGCATTAATATAAATATAAACACGTTCTAGTTTATAAGTTGTATTCTTATTGGATCACTAATAATAATGTTTTTAAGGTAACTATTTATTCAAAGGCTGAATTTGTGTGTTTGTAAATGGCTGCTCTTATTGTTATATAATGCGCATACAGTATAACAACGGGTATATAATTTTGACGTGCAGCTGTGCACATCTGATTCTGAAGTCTGTGTTTCTCAGGCGCTTGCTTTCACTCAAAAAGATCATTTTTTTTAATACGTGAAAGATGGCAAAGATGTGATGTCTGTACTAGAAGCTCAGTAAACGACTGCCGGCCTGGCCTGTCAGAGTGATTTGTGCAGGATGATGTCAGCGTGGAGGGGGAGGGCTGGGGGAGCATGCAGAGGATGAGGTGACACATACCAGATTCTCCTCACACAGCTCCCGGAACTGCTGGAACTTCTGGGACATCAGCAGCTGGGCACTCCCCACTGCACTGCGGATCTTCCCCAGGACTGCAGAAAGACAGAGACGCACATGCATGCACACACGCACACAGTTCACAATGCAATTACTCACAGAACCGCATACTGCAGGCATGTTGCACCACTAACAGAGGAGGTGCATTAGTAATGCAACAAAAAGAAAAAAAAAGAGAAGGATTCTGTTTTAGATGTGGCTTTCAGGAGCAGGAATTATTTAGGTGAGCGGAATAACTACTGAAATGCAAAGAATTTCCTTTTAAAAATAGAAATTTAGTGAAGACAAAATGCCACATTTATAGTACGTGCAAAAATGTTTTTGCTGTCGTCAAATCAAGCTAAAGTCTAATTATAGAGATGTATTGCTTTTACAATGTCTGTTTGGCCAGCTGATATATGAGCTAAAGAAGGCTGCACTGTATAACCTGATTCCACTGCTATTCTCTCATACAGCACATCCCAAAGGAATGTAACCGTCAGTGCATACATTACTCCACATGCAATCAGAAACTGACAGGGAGAATAATGAATCTGTATTACAGACACAAAGTCCTCAACCCCTTCAGGATGCGTGTCTATGTGCATGTGTGTGTGTGCGCGCATGGTAGTGTGGGATCTGGAAAAACATAACCTTGAGACAGCCTCCCTGTTCTTCGTGTTCTGTGAGAGAATCTCTTGCCTGGAACCATAACAGCACAACGCTAGCTGCATAAGCAATGACGTTTTCAGTAGCACATGAAATAAGCTGCGCAGTAAGGACAGGTATAAATACAGTGCCTGCTGCCTGAGGCGTGTTTGCTCAGTCTGGCGTGTCAGTGTGGGTGTATGTGTGTAAAACATATTTAGACGTGCTCATGCAGACAAGCACTGCTCCGTGTGTATGTGTGCTACATGAAAATCAAATAGTTGCCTTGAAGGAGCACTGAGAGAACTCTGTTTGTGTGAGAGATCATTATACAGTGTGTCTAGAGGACACATGTGTGGCTGGAGCCAGCAGCGGCCTATTGATAAGTATGCACGGTATGTCTGTGGAGGCCAGAGGGCCTGAGACAGGAACAAGCAGCTATTGTGGTCCAATACCATGAATACCAGCACCCTCCGAATCAGGAGCGCAGAGGAGAGGAGGATGAAAAACAGAGCTAATATCACTGTACAACAGACGTTCTTGTCTTCACATTATCACATTTAAACCTGATGATTCGACTCACTCTCATCAGGCAGCTCATTCTCCATTTCATCCTGCTCCATCTGTCTGCACCAGCCCTCCATTCGCTCCGTCTCAGCCTGCAGCAGCTTGAGGAACCAGCGGCCGTCGCGGGGGCACACCGATCGCCCGACGGCCTCCAGGGCCTCCACCTCTGGCTCGGGCACGCTGTCCATCCAGGGGTCAGGAGGGGGCAGGATGGACGGGTCAAAGCCCACGTCTCCGTAGTCGTCTCCAGCACAGGCGTGGTAGTGGTTTCCAGAGCCCTGGATGCTGACGGTGGAAGAGCCGGCATCGCGAGAGTGCTGGCGCGGCATGGTGGCACAGTGACGAGGTGGCAGCTCTGGGGCGTCTGTGGGGTTATCGAGGTCGGCCTGCACCGCTGTGGTGACGCTGTTGGAGCGGGTCATCCTGCGGTAACTAGGACAGGACGCAAGAGCGAGGTTTAGTCGCTTTTTCACCTGTTAAAGATCAGACTTTACGTTAGTTTATTAGCGTTTTCCTTTCATCAGTAATTATGGTATTATTTACACACAGCTCCTGGAGGTGCTCCCAGTGTGACAAATTGAAATTATGATCACAGCAATCTCATCACCGATAGTGATGAATAGCTTTTGTAGTGTCTTTTGTGCGCGTGTTTTGTCACCTGGCTCATTCAGAAGCAACAGAGTGTGCAGTCGGCTGTCGCACCACAAGCCCTGCTCCGGGGGCTGATGCACATACACAAACAGTAGAAGTGCACGACAACACACTCACAAACATACACACCTGGGACCCTTCTCTACAGCTGGGTGTGCCATGTCGTATTTGGCTCAAAAAAACTTTGTGCCGCTGTTGTGCAGCCTTTGCCAAGTCCCTCCACGCTACAGCAGCAACAGCAGACATGCACACACAGACACACACGTGCAAAGATTAAATCAACACACACACCGACAAACACACACAGTTGGCTACGTTCTCACCACCCCTGTAATGAATGGGACGCTGGAGGGACGCGGGCGCTGTGCTGCGGGATGCTGGGAGGGGTGTGGGAGGACGGATTGGCTGGCTAACTGCTCACTGATTGGACAAGATTACAGCTCAAAGTGGTACAAGGCTCACAGCACATAACTTATTAACACATACAAAAATGTAGCTGCTCACTGAGCCACTTAAAAAGCAAGCAACACACTTTGATAAATGCACTTAAAAGCCAGCATGGACAATGGCTCCAAAAATACAAAGAAAGAGCAAATAAAAGCTCATTAACGCCCATTTAAGCTCAACGCAAATGTCCTCGGGCAAACTTGGGAATTCAGATACAGCAAACATGCCTTATCCGACTTTTAGACACAATTAGATTCACATGTTTGATGATTTCTGCAGCGCCAGCCGGTTAGCTGCACATTAAACATGCCTACACTCTCACACATGAGCCTCAGCTTGACCGGCCTGCAGGATGACACACACAAACGATCGCAGCTCCGTCACCTAAGCTCATCTCCGGCCGCTTACTCCTCCTCACCCATTCATCTTTACTTCCCCTTTTCTCATTCATCTCTACCCTTCTGTGAACATGGTGGAAAAAAAAAAAAAAAAGAGAGAGAGAGCAAGAACAAGGGAGTGGCATCGGGTAGATCAAACAGAGTGTGTATGGGCTTGATGTGTACATACCAGCAGCCTGGTGTGTGTGAGTGTGTGTGAAGAGCAGTTAAAGTGTAACTCCTCCGAGCAGGTGTTCAGTTCTAATGACCTCAGCCTGCTTTCTATCAGGCTGCTAACAACTTCCTGCAGGGGCAGAGACAGGCAAGGCCAAACACGGCCCAGACAGATACACAGACATATCAATAGACAGGACGCAAAAGAACAAGAACAAGGGCATTTAGGAAGAAAATGTCAACGTGAGGGAGAGAGGAGGGACTGTAAAATATGAGGAAAGTATGCAGGAGCAAGTAAAAACGCAGAATGTCCATGTTTTTTTTGACATTCATGTGACGGAACGCTGTAAATCACCACAGAGGCGGAGTCTTGCATTCCACGTGCTGCTGCTTTCAGAATGGCTCTCTGTTTTGAAGTCTTAGTGATCTCTTATCTGCAGAGAGTTTGGTTCAAACCACAAACAAGAGGAAATGCTGATGCGTCTATAATGCCTCATTTGATTGCAAGAAGAAACGTCAGAAATGCGAAACAGGTATGCTGGATGACTCCACAGCTCGTCATGCTAGTGCGCACCACAAGCTGACGTTTCAACAGTTACATCTGCACACATGGCTTCTTGTTTTTTTTTGGGTTTTTTTTGCTCTTGCTTCAGTTAGTTAGGACAAAAACAAAAAGCCCGGGAGGTCTAGCGGTCCCTTTAACGGACTTTCCAAGATGGATGTGCATATGGTTTAGTCACTATACGACCATGAGCAATGTTCCATTTCTCCTGTGACTGCAAAGCCATCTGGTGACCAACATGCCTAAACCTTCACTTGTAAGGCCATAAAAATTTAGAACACATTAAAGAATCCATCAAATTTGATCCTATTTGTAAATCACGGTTTATTTGCCGCGTTTGGCTGCATGTTTAGATAATGGTGGTTTCCTCAATGTACAGTCACAATCAAATAAAAGAGAAAACAAATATGATAAAACCAGCTTCCTCTGTGTAAAGTTTGTGTAAAGACATGCTTGTTATTTGCTGCATTCATCTATGCTACAGCTATTTTCCACTCCCTCTCAGTTAATCCCAGTTCAAACAGCACAGTGAGGTTATGACCTATGATGGCTGCGTATAAACACAGAGACACTCACACACTCCCACACAGAAACGGACCCACTGGAGCAAGGCTGCAGGAGTTTGGCACTCTCACTGTCTGGGAATCTAACGTAGGGGGCAGCATGCCCAGACCTCCCAGGTGTACACACACACACACACACACACACACACACCCACATGCATAGGCCGGTACAGATGCACGCCAGCAGGTAAACAATCGAGCATGCACCAACAAAAATACCGTCCAACCTCCTCTGAACATTAACCAGAGTATAGTGCAGGCTGCAGTGCTGCATAACATCCATCCAAGCCTCGGCGGACTACAAGGTGTCTGGATGAGTTAATATTTGGCTTGGCGACTCATGGAACTCAGAGCTTGGTCAGTCAGCTGAGACCTCCTCTTTCAGAAATCCCCTCACATTCCCTGACACTGTGAAAGTTTCAAAGTGCTGGACTCGGTGCTCTCTGTGACCTATGATTAATGCTGATGTGCCTTTGAATTCCAGAAGCACACCTTGACTCCGGTGGAAAAACCATTACTGTGACTAAAGTGGTCAGCTTCCCTCACCGAACGCAAGGTCAGTGTATTGACAGGGTGACTGAGAGCTGACAGAGAGGCCAGAAACGCCTGTGTCCTTGATAAAGTTTGGTGCGATGTGAGCTAATGAAACAGAGTGCACACTAGGCCGCTTCTCCTCAAACTGGGAACATGTTGCAGAATGAAAGACTGTGGCTGACAGCACAGCAGTCTCTCTCAGAACTAAACAAACCCAATAAAACTCCCTCCCTCCCCCTCCCTCTCTCCCTCCCTCCCACACATACACAAACACACAGCCTCAAAGTAGCCTGAATCACAATGACTGGAGCAACAGATGGCTGTCAACTCACCCCCTCCACCTTCCCAGCTCCCTGCACCACATCCTCTGGCCCAGCTGTCACTTGGGGCCCTCTGGCTGAGGGGGCTCTGACGCCAGCCTCCCCTGAACTGGGGACAGCTGCTGTGGTGAAGCTAATGTAGGGGGGCGAAAGCTTGTAGTGCACACTACAAACCTCCCTCTGTTTCCATAAGTTCTGTTCCCGCTATCTCCCGCTCATCCCTCCCCTCACACTTATCCAGTTTCACTTTTACAACCTCGTGCTCGTTCTCTCTTTGTGTCGACTCACCATCGTTCATCCTCCACCTGAATTCCTATCGACTGGAATTTGGACTGCTCCTCTGTGGGCTCTCCTTCCTCTGGGTCCACCTGAGACAAGAGGAGAAGCTGTCAAACTGCAAGCCAGAGTTTTGTAGTCTGACTGAGACTTGGGCTGACCCACAAACCTGGATCCCTATGGAGAGGCACTTGCGGAGCGCTTCCCTCTGTGCCTTGCTTTCGGCGGAGACGTGTGCGACGGCGGAGGTGGTGGCGGTGGCAGTGATGGTGATGGTGCTGTTGGTGACATGCTGGCTCGCAGGGCCGTGCACCTGAGCGTTAGCTGCCTCTATGGCCGCCGTCAGGGCCTTCATGCTGTCGATGCTCTCCGTGGAGTTGGACAGGCCCGGCTGGGAGCTGATGCCCGTCCGAGGGCCGGAGCCCCCGTCCATGTACGCATCCTGGGCGGATTCGGTGCTGCTTTGGGCCGTGATGGATATGAGAGGTTTGGATGGGGTGGTTCGTGGCGGGACCGGGGGAGGTGTCTTTTTGTAGGTGGTGATGCATGATGACACTGCAGAGAGGAGACAGAGAAAGACGAATTATTACACAGCGTAACAACACGCTACAAGGGCATTACAATGACGCCCTTGTGGTGCTTTCGTCAGGGTTATCTTGGCTTGGGCTTGAGACTTTAAATTTAATAGGCTGTGCTGCAAACTAGAGGGGTGTGGTTTGAAAGACGAAGTGAGCATTTGACCAGCAGGCTCCAATTAAAGCCACTTTTCAGCTGCATTATGAGATATACAGAGCATATACTTTATACATCTGGCACTTCATAGATATATATAACTAATTCACTGCCTCTGAGAAAATGACAGTTTACCCAGAGGTCTTACGTCTCTGTGTGGAAGTAAAAAAGGACAGTAGATTAGGGCCAAGTTCAGCAAATCAGAGCCGCATCTAGCAATAGGATTAGTATGTCAGCCACTTGACCCACTGATCTAGATGGTTAAGCCCTCTACGCATCGACTGTACACATCCAGAACAGTTTGATGTGCTCAATATATCTGTGCCAGCTTACGTGACTTGCTGTTGTTTGCATGCATAATTAAGCACAGAAGTTAAGTGATATTGCAGAAGTCAGCTCGAGAGTTCAATGCACTCTAAAGGGCTTTGTATTAAATCTAAAATCATCACAGCTCGGCTCGGTAACACTCTCCCTCCTGCTGTCAGCACTCTCTCCCTCTCATGTTACAGCTACAGGTTCTGCACAGACAATGGAGTCTCTCACACACACTCAGTCTGAGGCCCGTCTATAGGAACATGTCAACAGACGAAAGAAAACAATCCTGTACGCCGAGAGACAAAAACAGCCACCTCTTAACTACATTACGGCTTGGAATCTCCTTCCTGGCCTGGTCCTATCATCAAAACTAGGTCGCCCTCTCTGTGCTCTGCAGAAAAAAACTAGGACAGCGGGTTTCCTGGATCTCTTTAATCCCTACAAAAGACAAACATCCTACCGTGGCGAGATTGGGGCTCTGTGTGCGGCAGACAACTGTTGCTAACCACACCCAGCACACGCACCCATGTCTAAAACTATTAGAGTGGGATCTTGTTTGCTTTGTGTCGTTGCCGTCTAACTGACAGCTACAGAGAGGTCTTAACATTGGAGGTGTACAGAGGGCTGACTTCATCCTTTAGGTTTGTCAAAGTCATCCGCCGCCCTCCCACCTCCCTCCTGCCTCACCAGCAGCGATTGGACGATCCCAGACAAGATCTGCGTCTTTGATGATGCCGTAGCGAACCACAAGAAAGACAAAAAAAAAAAAGAGCTACTGTACATCCTTCTATAGCTAAATGTCATGTGTATTTGTTTAGAGAGATACTGTATGCGCAGAAATTACTGCCAAAGCCATCTCAGGCGAAATCATCCGAGCATGCCACAATATGCACCGCTGTCTCGACTTCTCGCAGATGTCTGGGGAATATGATCGACATCCAGGGTTAATCTTTGGAAAGGTTACAGAGTACAAACCCACAAGAGAACAAAAAAAAAATGCACAGTGAACACACACATGCACTCGCGGAGGGAGAGGGCGAGGTCCTGCCCCTATCAACTGTGGAGGTTCAAAGGATAGAATGTCAGCCCCTTTCAGAGCTCCTATCCCCTGAAGTCATCTAAAAGTCACACATGTGTGTACGTGCATGCTGGATGACTGTATATGTGTGCGAGGCTCCTCTCAGGCCCGCGGAAGGGTTAAAAAGGGTTTTCATCCGCTCAATAAAGCACTGTATGAAACACTAGACGACGCGCGGTGTCCCACCTAGCTGTCACTGTGAGAGCCAGACACACTGGAGAATGACAGGGGTTTCGAATGCCTAGACAGGTTAAGTAAACACACTCAGGAGTTGGAGCATGCCCACACACACACACACACATATATGCATACAGGCCTGCAGAGGCACACAAATAACACTGACACAACCCAGCCTAACGCTTCTCCACATCAAGGGAGATGCAGACTTCCTGCCAGTGATATGCTCTCTATCCATCAGGAGCTGTTGTCAACAGCGAACCGGCCTGTGACAGGAACGCAAGACGTCTCATAAAATGTTGAGTTTTACGTTAGAAGAACTCCTGATGAAACAACCTAAGTGAATCCTCTAATTCATGCTTGTCTGACAATAGCGAGGCGAAAACAACGGACCAAAACAACTGTCCTGATAAGACAGAGGCCAAGTTTCCAGTTTCCACAGCAATGATAAGAAAATAGCTTGATCCTCTTGCAGCCATGAAAGCATCAGACAGCTACACTGCCCTGGACCTCCCACACACACAGTCAAGGACAGAGTGAAGCAGGAATGTGACGCAGGACTCCATCAAACCCTTAAGAAGGAATGTGGAAAACTCTCTTCACCGACCACAGATAAACACCGACAAGCACACAGAAGAGACTGTCTGTCACAGTAATATCAGGTTAATGCAGCTTTGATCACAGACCTGGTTTGTATTCTCTTGTGTGCAAAGAAAAAAAAAGGGGGTGGTGTGGGGGACAATTTCCTCGCTAAATGGAAATGGGGTTGTGGAATTTCATCTCTCCTCCCTCACAGAGGTAGCTGCAGCCTGCTGCGAGTATTGTCATCCCAAAGAAGAGAGCAGGTTGTGAATGACAAAACTCTAGTGCTTCTCTGCCAAATCCCTCTTTTGACAAATGCTTCAAAAGTCCCATGCCGACAAGTTGGTGTGAATAGCAGTTCTTCTTGGCAGAGCACTCTCCCCACCCCTGGGCTTGATAATATCAAAGAAAGCCCTCGTCCCTCCCTTGAGACAAAGCAAAGTCTCATTCATTTCTCCAGCCTTCAGAACAAAAACAGACTTGCGAGCCCGACCTCTTTCTTGGCTCTGCTGATCACTGCGTCCCATTTGTGCGTCTGCATAGGTGTACGCTGTTTCCTTTATTTAATCACCGTGTTCACGTTAGTGGACAGATTGAAGGCAGGCAGCTGCCTTGTAATCTCCGATCTGTATATCTGTGTGATAGGCCACTTCAAAGAGCAGACGGTTTGGTTTAAGAGGCTAGCTAACAGGAACGGGCTCCCTCGTGCGGGGGCCAAGGGCAAATCTACCACTATCCGAAGAAATACAAAGGGCAGGACAGGGGGTGGTCGGTATGGGGGAACATTGACAGCTGAGCCCAGCTGCACTGTGTTTGGGATGAGGGTCTGCCAGAGGGGAGGGAGTGAGGCAGGGAGGGGAGGTTACAGAATAGCTAGCAGAGAACAAGAGCTGAACAAGGACTGAGAAGAGGAGGAGGAGGAGGGACGGGGGTAAATCAGAGAGTTACTGCCTGGCTCCGTCTGCTCGCTCTGTCCATTTGTCCGTCTCTCTCCACCATCATGCACGCACGCACAGAGAACCAGCTGGAGTCCTTTGTGATAGCGTCACCATGGCGACACGTAGCAACACGAAGCTAGCAGGGAGGCCTGGCGCTGCACCAGCAGCAAGTAGAGGGGAGCTTCTGTTAGCCATTTGTTTACCTTGACAGGGTACACTGCAGCTTCACTGACACTCACCTAAACAGCAACCAACAAGGAAGCACAGCAGGAATAATCGCCTTCGCCGCTAGCACAACTTAAAAATCACATAAACACCAGATTACTAGCGCAGAGAGGGCAACTAAGTGCTACTGCGTTGTAAATGAATATCCAGTAATGTTTCAGGCCCTGAAGCGTTGGGCCTTTGTGCAGCTGAACGCAGAACTCTACCAACCAGTTTGTCTTGGCTCCTTGTCAAAAAAAAGGCTTGTCACCGTGTTTCTGGGACAGCGTCACGGGTTGACAATAACTTGAAAGGTTCATATGATGTGACACTGCACTGCTGTTGTGAGCAACAAAATCTCAACTCAACATCGCCTCTACTAGGCTACTCTGAGTCACTGTAAAAATTGAGGAAGACAGGCTAAAATAACACAAGATAGCAGGTTTGTTGCTCATCATTTATCAGCGTTAATCAGCTGCAGACACAACAAACCCTGCACACAACACACAATGCTCCTTTAAAAGTCCTCTAACAGCCCTCTGAGTCACCTGAAAGCCTCTCTGAAACCTCCATGTCAGTCTGTGACTCTCAGCCACCAGAGGTCAGAGGTCACCCGAGAGGGTTTCTGCTCTCCAGATGCCTGAACTCTCAGACACAATAGCTCACTGTGTGCGCCTGTGTGTCTGTGTGAGCAGGAGGGAGAGGTGGCGGCCTGTGAATGCCTTTTAAAGGGGGTATATTTAGCATGTGCGAGTGCTTGTTGGAAAGGCAGTTTTCAGTGCAAACGGTACCGGGGTTGTAAACATCCTGCACTAACTTCTGAATTTAAATGGATGTTTTGTTTTTTTTTTTCCTAGAGTCGAACATGAGCATGCATATCAGCACCAAACATTTGTTAAATATGCCTCCAGTGTCCTCAGACCAACAGCGCTATCAACAAAGCCGTGTGCTCAGTGTGCCCCTTCTGACAGAAACCCGTGTCAACAGTGGGTAACTGCTCTGGCAGGCTTGTGTCTCCTGAATCACTAGATAAGAGTGTGTTTACAACTGTCAGCCACCGCTAAATCTGGCAGGCAGCTGCTCCCTGTTAGGCAATAGATTCACTTCACTTAACCCACTTTCCTGCGTTCCAAGTTCAAATAGAGAGCCTGGTTACCTGCATTCCACTTTTATGGCTTGATGCTCTCTTCGTCCTGTCAATCAGTGACAGGCAGGGACAGACACGCTGAGAGTTAAAAACCAACTGGGCGGAGAAATAAAAAACTCATTTTCAAAACAGGTTGTTGCTCCGAGTGATCACATTACGCCGCGTGTTTCAGATCCCCGCTGCCTGGGAGAGCTGGTGTTTTGACGTTACACCAGTCTTGAAATATGCAGTGATTGTTTTATGTCCACATATAATTTCAAAATAACTAGAATTTACTCTAACAACAGTGCATTCGTTAACATCAACACTGTAAATACCAGCTAGATGACATTTGTTGCACTATCAGGTATAATCATCCGAGGTTTGGTATAAATATGTAATCTCAAAGTTCCTCCCTGTACAGTACTGAAGTATGTGGGCTAATCTCCTGAAGACTTTTCTTACATGAAGGGGGTTTCTCATTAGACCTGCCCTGTGACGGCTTCGGGCCGCTTCCATTGTTCTCCACTCCTCCTTGGCAAGGGCTTTACTCTGACTAGTCCACAACCACATGAAGAAACACATCAGCCTTTTGTTTCTGTCCAAAAGATCTGCCTGCAGGGGGCTGAAAGAGCGAGCTACAGTGGCTCGACATAAGGGGAGAAGGAGAAGGAGTGGGAGAGGAGGAAGGAAAGAATAATAGAAGGAGAAGTGAGGAAAGAGGATAGGACAGAGGGTAAGTTTTCCAGGCCTTTTTCCTTCAGTTCCTGTACATTCCTGCTGCTTTGTGGGGCATAAACCTGAGCATTAGCCCTAAACACTAAAGCTAACATGCCCACACATCTCACGCATGCTTTCACTGCACTCATTTCCCACAGCATTGCTCACCGGCTGACTGATGCTTTAAGAGTAGACTGGCTCACTGTGTGGAGTGACACATCAGATGTGCCGGCAATGACAGCATGGACAACTGTAACAAGTCTGGCATACCTAAAAACAGAATCATGAAGCTGGGAGAAGTCAGTCGGTCTTAAATGGATTTGTGATTGAGCAGTGTCTCGCTCCGCATGAGGCTCCGAGTATGAAACTTGTTGAACTCAAAAGAAAACGAGAGTCTTGATGCTGGTATTTGGTGCTTCCAAGTGGATAACACAGGCCACTTAGGTTAGTGTCTGGTAAACTAAAAATACCCACAACAACACAGCAATGTTGCCACCACACTGTCTCCGAGTGCTAAACACAGCTGCCTGATAAAACACGACTGACCACTAGAACTGAGAGTCTTACAGCCAAGTACTGGAAAAACATAACCGCAAGTCTGGGGAATATTGGACACTGGGACAAAATAGCAAACAGACACACAACAAAAAACAAGAGGAGGACACACACACACACAGACAGAAACACACAGGAATCAGCCTTGAGGGCTGAAACACAATGCCGATGTCATGTCATTACATGAAGGATCACTGCTTGCTGCAGCTGCTATTTACATATAAATGCAGCAGAATGTGGTCAAAAGTTCACTTCTCCTTTCTGCTTACAAAAAAAGGCAAAGTTTGCTTGTTACAAGCTCTCTGAGGATTAACTCCAAAAGGCAAAAAAAAAAAAAAAGACTCATAACTTGATTCATAAAATGACTGGGCACAAAAAGTAACAGGAAAGCTGGCTGGCAGTTTTTACAAGCCTTTGAGTTTACTCTTCCAGGAATGCCGTGAAACATCAGCGTCGGGTGTTGTTTCACAGTCCTGGGTTTTTTTTTTTTTTTCCCCTCCTTGCATTCCTTCCCCCTTTCCCCCTGTTTGACGTTCTTTGTCCTGACCACTTGCACATGGAGGCGAAAGGAGACACTGGCGGACTAATCCACTGCCAGAGGCACACTAAAGCCATCTGGGCCCAAAACCAAACGTCAGGCCTTCTGTGTCTCCTATATGAGAAGGAGGAACCGAGGCAGGCGGGGGAGGACGGATGGAGAGAAGGAGATGGAAAGTTAAGCGCGAGGAAGAGGAAAATGAGAGAGAAGAAAAAAAAACGAGAGAGAGAGAGAGAGAGAGAGAGGGGGAGACAGAAAGGCAGGAGGTACAAGAGAGGCTCAGGGGGGATTTGGAACAAGAACCAGGCTACACTGGCGCACACTGTCTTTTGTGGTTTCCAGTCCTGACCCTCTGACCCTATACATCCTGTTGAAGGGGCGGAGGGGGCGAAGGGAAAGACGAGATGGCAAGCTATAGGCACTGGCTGCGTGCATGTGCATCCAAAGCAATGCACAACAGGGTTTTTTTTTTTCTTCTCCCAAATAAATATAAATATCTGAGAAGATGCTACAGAGCTCTATCTGCCTCTCAGGTGTGATTTTTCACACCCCTCTTCCCTCGCTTCCTGTGTGTTTACATCCACTCCCCTGCAGAATCTTGTGGGGGAGGAACAATGGCCTCTCCAACATTCCCACTCTCCTGCCGAGAGCACTCGTTTGTCTCGTGCATTCCTTTCCCCATTCATCTCTTTCTCTCTCTCTCTTGCTCCTCCTGGACAGAGAGAGAAAAAAAAACTCCTGCTACTCTTTACACGGGGGAGGGGTCTCTGTGCCTTAAAAATCTCTGAGTGGAATCAGTCCCCCCTTGAACACAACCTCTCCTCCTCCTCCTCCTCCTCCTCCTCTTCTTCTTTTCCTCTCTGTTTTACTTGGTTAGTGAAGCAGCAAAGCTTTAAGAAAGGGAGGAGAAAGAGGAGATGCATTCTTTCTCTCCCTCTCGCTGTCTCTCAGTATGTACCGGGGGTGAGTTGTGGCTTATTTTTAATGACTGGTTAAAAAAAAAAAAAAAGAAAAAAAAAAAAAAAGAAGAAGAAGGGGAGGGCTGGGTCTCTTCCCCGCCGGCCGCTTGCACACAGGCTCAGTCACTTAGACACACACATTACTGTAGCTGAGTCTGGGACTTTCACAGAGAAGTCTTTAATTTGCACTGGGGCCTGGCCTCCCACACTGCACAGCCCAAACCACCCACTTACAGCCATGAACCATTCCTCAGCGTTACTCCAACGTCTTCTAGACCCTCCAGTGCAGTGAAAGCAACATGAACTCTCAACCACACAATTTAGCTGTCAGGCGGAGTCTAAAAACTTTCAATATTCTGTCAAGACAACGGAGCATAAAAAGATGTTTTCCTCCCTTTCAAACAATCTCCTTTTGGAGGAGATTTAACTATATGTCCCACTCCCTCTTATGTTTTTCATTCCCCCAGGGCTTTAGGTTTGCAGGCCCTGCCCTGCCCAGCCTTAGCATGCAGGAGCCATGAGGATCATCCACAGTCAACACTGAGGAAATCCTTTCAGGGCTTTGCTTTTCCTTTGCTCTTTCTGATGCCAAAACACAGACAGGAAGAGCCCAAATGGGAGGAGTGGGGCAGCCCCTACCTGACAGAGCAGCCCCTGTCCACCTGATCTGACGACGCACCAAATGGCCCGTTTACTCCTTCGTATTTGGGGAAGTAATCCTCAAAAGTAAACTACAGATTTCTTCATTTCAACAGGAAACTATGTGTTTCTCTCTGCAGAGGGGAGGCAGCAGGGGTGCACTGCCGCAGCCATTCTTTGCCCTGTCAGCTCCTCCCTGCGCCCCTTTCTCATCCCCCCCCCCACCACCACCACCCCGACTCTTTTCTAAACTTTTGAGAGCAAGAGAAGAGGAATGAATGACATTCTCCTTGCTTGCGCTTCCTGTGTCAAAAGATATCCAAACGCCACTCTTCCTCCTCAAATGGCTATAATCAAAGCATTCCAGGCCGTAACAAGCTGAGACCAATTAAGTCGTAAGTAAACATAAATACCTAGCAGCCACTAAAAAAGAAAAACTGTCCTGCAGATTTATCCTATTGACTATTATTCTGCCTGAGAGCATGTACGGGCAGGAAATCACTGCTAATCCAGGTCATGGAAATACACAAGAATTACTCATGATTGATTAGATGTTACAGCAATTTCTTCACAAATATTTAACAAGCGCCTACCAGTGCAAGTTATTTGCATGGGTGTTTTTTTTATGATGACATTGCAACGGAGCGTCATGTTACTCATTATTTGGGCCATATTCAGCAATTACAAGTTGGACCACATTACATAAATTCAACTGGCAACGCGCTTCAAAGCAGGTGAGGCTATGATGACATCTAGTGAAAGATTCCATATTGCAAGTTGCTCTTTTCTACACGAGGATCACAAGAACCACTTCAACTTGAACGCCTGTTCCGACATCAGACAGACTGGGAGCGCATTAAGTTAAGAAAGAAGAAGCTCAAAGGCATCAGAGGCGAATTAAACCGCAACCGTACAAGTTGGAATAACACCCACGAGTCGAGTAAAACTTTTGAACTGAATTCAATTGCTCTGGATCTGTTTATCTGGTGACTAACGCTCTTAAGCTGACATTGAGCTGTATGAAAGAGATGCTGAGTGTTTTTCCCTTGTGTCAATGAAAAGAGCGACAGTGCAAGTTCCCACTGGCTTGCATTCTCAGACAGTCGTGACAGGATGAAGTAATTACTGAGTGGCTGACACACCAGCATGGCAAGGATTTATCTCCTCCAGGAAGAGAGATAGCCAAATCACAGTTTACCCACATCGAGCTCCCAGTTCGGGCTTGATCCCGCAGCTGCAAATGGAGGAGAAGCCACACACAAACACTCTGTCACCGTCACATGCGTGCACACACCCTCATGCTCAAAAAGCCCAATTGGAGTACAGCTGCCAACCGCAACTGAGAACGGCGTCTTTCTCTCCGTTTTTTTGTTCGACATGTGTGTGCTGTTCGTGCCCCGGTGTGTCACCACATGCCTTGACCCAGCCCTCGTTTCCTGTCAAACACACCTACTCGCACCATCAAAGCCGGTGGAATGACAGCATTATGCAGGTGTGTGCGCGCCAGAGAGAGAATCGCAGAGGCAGATGACACCAGAGTGCTGTTTAATTTACATCCCTCTTTGAATAATAATTCCACCTTAGAGGATGGCAGCTTTGATCCGCTGACACACAGGTGTAGTTCACATGCAGAGGCACACGTTCTGCTAAGACAGGGCTTTATCTGTCCCTGTAATTAACGCCAGAGCAGGAAATGGAGAATACTAGTATGCGTGTAACCGAGGAACAGAGATAGCAGGAGGGGGATTGATGGAGCTCAAAGGTGCATTCCTGCACAGCGTCCTCGGCGAACGCTGTTTGATCTCCTGTGTCTCAGAGGCACATATACATCAAGCAAAGCGCGAATGTCAGTCATGACTCAGGGGTACAGTATCTCACACGCTGATCACTCATTTCCTCTATCTCAGTCTCGGTGATGTAACACACAAACACGCTGGTGCTGTTGATAAGAAGCAAACAGTGCCTAAAATAATATCTGACAATAATCCCAGCGTAGAACTTGTGAGTTGCCCCATATACAGGGACCTACTGCTGTGGTAAAGCGTCAGGAGATTATCGGGATTTATTCTAAAAATAGGACTGCGGCTCCCTCTAGTGGTGGCAAACCAGAGCTGGAAAACTGAATTATTTATTATAGCGCAAATTCAGTGTTTAGGAGCAACACAACTGCATATCTGTTTTCACAATGCGGTCTGGTTATGTAATGCTGCATATTATCCTTTTTTAAATTTAATACAATGTGCACATCATCTTCATACTTAAATGCCATTATGAGCTACAAGTCTTGTTAGGATCAGGGCTAAGCTGCCATTTGGTCTATTATGTTGAACAAAAACCTGAATACAGCATACAAATGTTGTTCTTTTATGGCTTAGACACTAAGTAAACAATTTAATTTCTATTGTTATGGTTGGTAAAGTGTTTAATGTTGTGAACAAAAAGTTTTTTAACTGTTCAGCTGGTGGCAAACTCTTGACTACACAGCCTGGTGAAGTGCATTTAAAGGACAAGTAGTGTGATCAGTACAGAAACACTCCCTCGACCATCAACTCTAAAAGCTTTATTCATATGACACGATGCAACAGATGACAAGAGAAAGATGGGAATAGACTGCTGGCATGCAAGATGCTGGTATGCCGGTTCGAGCCAAGCACTTGAATATCCAAGACTCGACCATTTGCTGTCTAAAAATCATTTCAAGCACCGCAGACAATCTGCCACATGGCGCTCCGGATCCAACAAAGTGATCCCGTCTAACACGATGTCGGCCAACTTTGCCAAAGGCGACATTCCAGCATCGACAACCTCATTAACTCTTCTGTGTCGCAGATGTGGGGCACTACGCGATGCAAATGTTGGACTTGTGACTTCCGGTCTGCGATCTAACTCTCAATCTGGTCATCATCATTTCTAAAATAGTGCACATTTGGTTGTTTCATGATGGCCATTCTTGCTGTGTGTTAGAACAACAATTCCTTATCCCCCTCTGGTAAATAGAATTGAATAAAATATCACATGCTGCATTTGTTCAGTAGACTTTGGTCGTATAATTTCCTGATATCCACCAAGAGATGAGTCAGGAGTAGAGTATAGCACTTACATTTATTGTCATGACTTTAATGTACGTGAGGGTAATGTATTTTTTATTTATGTGTCATCTTTGTACCAGTAAATGCTAAAACTGGAAGAATAAAACTGCCTTCGCTCAACGTGCCTTCTCAACGATACAGAAAGTGAGCTCCGCAGTGTTCTGTTGGTCTTTTTACTGCAACATTCTGTTATATAAGAAAAACAGAAACATGACAGAAGCAGAGAGTCTATTCGTTGTGTTATCCGTAAACTTTGAGAACTTACTAAAGAACACATGTTTATTAGTCACTTCACACTGCATCATAAATTGGGTAGATATAAACAGCATCTGTATCCAAACGGGTTGCAAAAAGTTATTTCAAGGACTTTTTTGAAGCTAATCCCAGGAGTGCTTGTAGCATCCAACTGTGTCAGTTTTCAGAAGAGAAACGAGAACTAGAACATAAAACGTTCTCTCCCCCCCATGATAGTAACTTAGCTGATGCCAGATGAAGAAATTCGTCTCCTGTACTGTACTTTTTATTTGCAGTTGCTTTTGGTTCTTACAAATACTTAAAGGATGTGTTTTGTAAATGAGTTCAACATAGGTAGAAACATGTAAATATGTGTTCAGAGACAGGAGATGATAATGTGTTGGTAAAAAGTTGGAGCTCCAGAGAGCTTCACAGCTACGCGCTTAGCCGCTTTAATTAACGAACATATTTTCACCTGACCTCTTTATCTTTGTTCTTCGGTCTCTTGTTGAGCTTTTCATGTGGATTACTAGAAATCTGGAATTAACTGTGCCCGCAGTACAAAGGAATTAGGAGGCTGATGAAAGAGGGAAGTTGAAAGTGAGTTAAGAAAAAACTGTTGGAGAACAACTAAATATGCATCTAAACTCTGGGACATCTGATCACTTATGTTTGCTTTGATTGTGGAGTTTAAGAAGAAAATATGATGGGTGGTGATAATATCTTTTATATGTCTGCATTTTTATGTTTCCCATAGATTTTATTCAGACAACTAAAAGAGAGAAGTCCCACATGAGTAGAACTTATTGTTGCTGCTTAGCCTCCCCTCATCACTACATGGTTGTATTTGCAGTACTTCTAATCCAGGGAGATGTTGCCTCTGACTGGCCTGTCATCACATCTCTATCCAAAGTTAAATCTAGACTCCCTCATACTTTCACCAAACGACTGGAGTAAAAGCGTCTACTTTTCCCTTGGCAAACGTTTTGTAAGCTCAGCATGAACACGATAATTGCTTCATAAAAGACGGAAGAGGGCAGCTGGAGTCTTAGCACCTTTTAAAAGTGAGTGTGGTTGGGAAAATATGACTGGATAATTGACAGGAGAGCACATGATTGAGAGAACGGGAGGGAGGGGAAGAGACGCTTGGGAATGTGCACTGCCAATTATTGTCATGCTCCAATAAAACCTCACTGAATCGAAGTGAGAAAAAGAGACAGAGAGAATTAAAGTCACACGGAGGATCGTGACAGCAAACCTCAGGCAACTGGAGATACTTTACCAAAGTGCTGTCTGCTACATTAAACCACTCCCACATCACTCCGAACTCATAAACTGCAACATCATCTCAGCTTGGAACACGCATGTGAGTACAAGTATCTATGTGAGTGTTATATCTGTTTAAAAGAAAATCCAATCAGAGCTTGTAAAAACATACATAGTACCAACTCTATTTAGCCGAGCACACATTAAAAGAGCAGCACAAGAGTTCAGTTAGCAATTTGAAGAAGTGCAAATGTTCAAGTGATGGTACTATTTTTCAGTCTGCCTTAAAAATCTGATCCGTGATGATGTGAAATGTTATACTGAAACTTAATTAGGTGAGTCTGCATACTTAGATGGTGGATCAGAGCAACAGCCATAAATAATCTGAGGACAGTGTTTTCTTTCAACACTCATGTACCAATCAGCCACGATATTACTCACAACAGGGCAGCTGTGGCTCAGGTGGTAAAACTGGTTGTTGACTAATCACAAGAATGAAAGTTTGACGCAGGTGAGCGCTTCATATGGCAGCTCTGACACGTGGGACGGTGTGATTGAGAAACATTCACACACTGTAGAACAGTTAAAGCAAAAAGACTCTATAAGTGCTGATCATTTACCACAGCTCAGGCGAAGTTAAAAACGTCCAACTTTGTACGCAACAATGTTCTGCTGGAAATCTTTCACTTGTGTCACCCACCTAAACATTGCTCCAGACCACGCACACCCCCCCCCATGGACATGGCAGTTTCCTACAGCAACAGCTTCCCACAGCAGGATGTAAAAAAAAAACTTCCCGAGGAACACAACAAAGAGCCCAATGTGCTGACTCTGCCTCCAAACACCCCCGAGCCCAATTCAACCGAGCCTCCATGAGATGTGGCAAAATAAGTGCGATACACAGAAACCTCTCCCCACAAAACATGGGACTGAAAGGATCCACTGCTACAGGACGCCCCCAGAGGAAGTCACATGTCGTGGTCTGACAGGTTAGAGCTGTTTGGTGGCACTGAGGGGACATAAATAATATTATTAGTAGCTTCAATGTGTATAAAGCAATATGTGATAGGATTATACTTACACATTATTGGTCTAAGCTAGTTGACTGGATTGGATAAAGACACAGGAATAAAATAAGTTACTGGAGTCTTGTCATCGCTGGGTGGTTGCTAGGCAACCAGCAAAGACTCAGAAAATCACTATGCTCCAAATAAATATTTTTTTCGACATGAATAACCTCATAATATCCACAACTCATTGTGTTTACACTTTGCTTTTTCTACAAATCAACCAAGCCAGACACAATATGTTAATAATCGGTGCGTTTTAAAGGTCCTGGAAGGTGGATAAAAACAAATTCCTTGTTGTACTGAAATACTATTTTATCTATCAAGTAATGATTCTGCTCTTTAAAATGACCTTAGCTGGCGGGAACAATCATTCCTGAAAACCTCCTACTGCACTCTCAGTTTAAATGCCAATACATTCAAACAGCTGACACTTCCAAAAAAAATATGGTTGCGCAACTATTCCCTGGAGAAAAATTTTTTTTTTTTGCAGGACGAATTTTGAGCAACTGCTAATGAGTTTGTGAATGACTCGTGAACGGAAGGGAAACTAATGATCCGTCAGGGTAAAGTAAGCACAGCAAGGAAAGTAGAGGGATTCCACTGGGAAATATATAACTGTACGGCATGAGCACAGAAACTAAATAGAAAGCAAGTAATAAAAACATAAAATATAGAACCAGTAAAGCTAGGAAGTTGAGAGAAAGCACAGAGTAACACATTTTGGGTAAGTTATTGATTTAAGCCGTGCACAGTTACATTTTAATGGGCAAACACATGCCAAATATACACATAAATATTGCAACAAATGAACTAATATGTCCTACAAACTCAATCTTTAACTTCCTGTGCTTAAATTTAGGACTTGGTCATTAAGCGTCACTGTGACTAAGGTCTTTCTGAATCAATGTGTCGACAGCTGAGGCCTCATTAACTCATGTTCAGAATTTCCTCTGTCATCCACATGATGGTAACATAATCCCACATGACTGTGGCCTAGTTGGACCACCAGGGCCATGTGTGTACTGTACATGTGAGCGTGTCCAGGGCATGTTGTGCTCAGGAGGGTCCCTGAGCCTCATCTGAAAATAGAAAGCCGGTAGGTGAGCAGGCAGGCGGCATAGCTGGCAAGCGAGCGCATGACTCACTCATACGCAGATGGCCTGAACAGAAACATGGGGCCACAGACTGCTCATCTGTCAACCAGTCGGGTGTGAGTGACCCTCCATCTACACCAGCAGGCCTCGGACTGGCAAGTGGCACCAGTGATCTTTCCCATGAGGCCTGCGGGGCTCGGCTCCTCTCTGCTCTGCCCTCTGGATGCTCACTTTAACAAGCGCGGGAGTCTGAGATGAACCCCGATGAACTCCAGTTCCAGAGGGGCCCTGCGTCTGACCTAAATAACTAGACCCTGCAGAGGAGTGTGTTGTGATGCTGTGCCAGGCGTTCCTCTGCGCGATGCAGGCCACACCTGTCAGAGATACACCAAAATAAACCAGCAGCTGGAAGACGATCAACATTTCCCGGCTTCCATGTGCGGAGGGCGAAAGCAGATAATGTGTGGCTGATTTCACATGATGGCATGCTCGCATGGGAGTCTGGTTTGGAGGGAAAAGTCGCTGTAAAATGCCCTGAGAGTCGACGGAGAGTTTATTTAATAGCAATGAAAACAGCTACAGCTACAGTTTATTTACTATTCAAACATTTTGATAAGTTTAGAAATATTTCTAGATAAAATAATATTTTTGGGGGGGATTCTACATGACATCACTTTATTGTAGTGTTTTAATAATTTGAATGAGTTCCAGTCATTATTGTTGTTAGTACTTTTATTCGTCTTGTAAAACTAACAAGAGAATCTTCTGTTTGCATGTGAAGCATGAATAAGCAGAAAGCATGGGTTAGGCTCTGGTGGCTTCAGCGTTAAGCAAATAAGAATAAAAAACTACTTCCGCTCTGGATTTTCATAGTAAAACTCACTGACGCACTTTGGTGTTCTTGGTAACCATTTGTTGCGCATGTATTTTTTCATGTGGGAACAAGTGCGAGCTTTAAAACATATTTACACCATATTAACATAGGGTGAGCAACATTTTAGTGTTCTCTGTGTTGTGTTAGGTTTATTTTTTTGGTACTTGGACCGCCTTCCCCAGGCAACGCATGCTTTTATTTTGAAGGCCGCATCCCTTTCACTTTGTGCCCGCGCGTCTCTTTACGCATCTCTGCATCGGCTCATCATGCCTCACTCACAAACAACACGCAAACAACAGCGCTTTTACTCACAAAGACGCATCCAGTAGTCACACATGCCGAGCAGCGCGCTGCACAAACACTGGAGCAATGTCATGAAAACGGCGGATCCGCGGCGCTCAGCTGAGAGATGAGAGTTCACAGTCCTCCTCTCTGCCTCTTTTCCTCTTTCACTCTGTCTGACGATATTGGATCTTATGTCAGGATGTGGACGCGCCTTGATGCCCCCCCTCTCCTCCTCCTCCCGGCCTTAATAATGATTCAGGGTGGGACCGTCCCGTTTGCGGACCTCATGAAAACTTTACTGCCTCTTAAACTTCTCCTTCTGTTTTCCTAAACGTCTGTCTTGGTCAGTGGAGACATTATTTACCCAGATGCTTCCAAATGGAATGATTTGGTGTTAAATTGGCACCTCTGTAGCCTTAACAGGTTTTTAAAAATACATTAAATTTGTCCCTATGTGTTAGTTATTTAGGTATTTGCTTTATATTTAAGAATATATTAAGATATACTGTAATGTCTCCGATGGGAAGTTTGCCTCAGGCGGTAGTGCAGCTCTACTACAAACAACAAGTTACCACAACTAAAAAAAATACACCTCTAGGCACAGAATAAAGCCATAAAACCTAGTGTAAAAACAATCCTTACATATACATCCGCATTGGTGATACACTTCAAGGGAAAAACATAGTTTTCTCTCAGACTCTGTAGCGTCTACCTGAAGGTGGTAGTTTGTAGTCTGAAAATAAAACGTGTCCTTTAGGATCTTGGTCTGACAACACATTGTTTTCATCGATGGTTCTAAAGGAAGTGTGTTCTTTCATCCCAATCACTTTCATTGCTGTTTTAACCATTTGTTTTGGGTTTTAATTGGACCACGACGGTGCCGCATGCCACATCTGATTAGACTCTTCATTACAGCGTTACCTACATTTATTTTTGTGTATTTACTGTTTGTTTTAAAATGCGGTATTTTGACTCAACGTGTAACACAACAGAAGTTAACTTTAAGTAAAGCTGGAATAAAATAAAGAACTCAATTCCAATAAACAGAGAAGCTCTCTATTTGGTAAAATGTAAAGAAAAAAAAGCTGGTTGATTAATACATTTAATTGCTCATTGTCATATTTTCTGTCAATAAATGATGGTCTCATCATGGTTCAAAAACATTTTCCGTGCTTGCCTGCTATGTAATTCTGTTGGAGAATATTAAATCTTTAATTAGTTTACAGCTTTGGAAATAATAATAAGAGCGCTGTGACCACTGTTTTCCTCCTCCAAGTGGAGTCATGCTGTGTTTTCTTCTTAAGGCTGTAATAAACGGCTGCTTTGCTGATTCCAAGCCAGTTAGCAATGGCTCTTTAGCTGTTTCCCTCTTTGTTAAGCGCCAACATGTTCGACTTCTCATAAATTTGCTGTAAAAATGATGATTTAGTTTGACTAAATTAAGATTTTTGTTTACAATGTTAATATATTGTATAAAGCTTTTTCACATCTTTTAGAATATGCTGTTATTAACCTCTATTGTCAAAGTTGAAGGCATGTTGTATGAACTTTCTAAGATTTTGTGTCTGTGTGTATTTCTTTGTCTAATACAGTCGCAGTTATTTATAGAGCACATTGAAAACAACAGCTGCTGAGCCAAAGTACTTTCCAGGAGAGAAACTAATTTACCTAACAACTTCAAATATTAAATTCAAGGCCCTACAGTGTTATTCATGATGTGAATCAACGTGAGTAATTTAAATATTACAGGTAAAACCACAACAGCTACATAAAATACAACTCCACCTGAGTAAATTTGGTATAAATATTTAATTTCTAACTATATAAAATAGTTGAATGTATTTTTACACACAGTACGTGACATCGGTGTCCTTACTGGAAGCCTCAGTTCCACTTTCTAAATAACTTATTGTAATATAATATAGTGTCCAAACTACTGACAGTGACAAATGGTTCTGGATTCAAGCTCCGAAAATCAAATTATTCATGTTGTTATTGTTCGTAGGTGTTTATATTTTGTATTTCATGTGTGGCTTTACACTTGGGATGACACTGGACTATAAATCAGCATCAGTTGGCGACTTCTGGAACTCACTTGGTACTCAAAAAGTTAATTCACGCCGTGATATACGGCTATATATGCAGCTGCTGTGGCTGTTTCTTTAACTTTAAAACTGGTAAGCACAAAAACATTCAGCCAAACAGAGAATGTGAGTAATAAACTCAGGTGGTCTAATGAGTGCCACCTTGTGGTTTGGGAAACAGTGGTGGAGATGATTTTGCATTAAGACACCCAGGAGGCAGCAGTGTAGCTCAGGGTTGTTATTTCATGTGATTCATATATGTAAGAATATCGCTGATGCATAACACTCATTTGTATCTAATATTTTTCTATTTCAAATGATAGAAATGACCTTGTGAAACCAACCACCAACCAGAATACATGGCAACAATGCAATAACTGCACTTTGTTCCAACAGGCCAGTGATACTATGTTTGCCTTTCGTCCTGACTTTGCTCTGAACTCCTCACCTTGCGCTAAAAGACATACCAGGCAAGCAGATGGCCGAATCAACAGTGAGCGACTGCAGCGGCGTGGATCAAAGGAACGCTGCTCGGTGGTCAGTGTTGGAAGCTTTGTCAAACCTAATGCTGCCACAGAGGCCCGTCACCTGCAGTCCCACCTTCAGAGGGGACTTTCACAAATCACATAAGAGAACACACGCCGAGAGCCCTGCAGCGGCATTTTCCTCTGCTTGTATAACATATGAGTCACCCTGACATATGACAAACAAATTTCTGCCTTGCTCTTGGATATTTGCGTGGGCTGGTGGAGGTGTAAGGGGGGTGGGGAGCTCTGGTCGAGCGCTCGGCTTGATCTTGATTGGGCCGGACTTCAGCGATCTGCATCCCTGCCACTTACGCTGAGCCCACTGGGAAACCCACAGATATTTATTCTCTCAGAACAGAACTTCTGGAGAGGTGTCCGTGACCGTTGTTAATTGGGTCAAAGTGTCTCGTAGTTTTTCATCCACCCACTCGCACAGCTTCTAGTAGGAAGGAAGGGCAGAGGGGCAGTGCTGTGTTACACTGAGCCCCTGGGGGCAGTGTTGTACAGGCTTTAATTCAGCCTCTGATAATCTATTGGAATATAGAAGAGCCATGAGGTTTCAGAACAGAAAAGTCTGAAATCACTGCATTAAGATCTCTTATTAGATTAGTCCTCTAAAACGCAATATACTAAATTTGGGAAGAAGTCCCTCTGATGACATCTTCATACTAACTCCTAATGCAATGACCTTACAACTAACAGCAAGTGAGGGAAAGTGGAAGTGACTTTTTTTTTTTTTTTTAAACGTCTGGATAACGCTCATATCTACTTGTATTAGAAGTTCTTTTCAATGAAAGCTTCTATCTGCTAATTGAAAATACTCTTTTTACAGAAAAAGTTTGGCAGTTTGGGAACTACGCTTTCTTGCCAAGAGATATAAGTGTTGGGGAGAAAGCCAAGGAGCACATTTTCCCAAGTGTTAAACTTTTCCTTTGTTAATTATTCTATCTTTTTCTATACCGTTCATATATTAATTTCTTTTTCATGAGCTGTCTCCGACTCCGTTCTGGGTGCAAAAATTGACTCGCTCAACCAGCCTGCATTTAGTGAGAAGCTAGTGGTTTTTCAGAGCCCATATAGGTTTATAACTTTAGTTTTTGAGGTCTATGAGAATATGTTTACATGCGCTCCCTCCTGAAAAGCCCTGTTTGCTTTGATTGGTCGACTGGCCTGATAAAAGTAAACTAATGTTCATTTAATGCCAGATTTATAAGTATAGGGACGGGGCCCTATAGAAGCTGCTCTAATGAAGAAATAATGACGAACTGTGAGGCAGTTGCATACTCTTTGTTTGAGGTCGTGCCAAACAGGCCGCAAGGCAGAAACTATGCAAATGTGTTACATGGTGACATAAATAAGTAAAAGAGGAAAACTACAATCGGTGTGGTCTCTGTAAGTTTGACACATAAAAGCTATAACATACTAAAGGAAAGGGAATAAAATTCAAAAAGCATAATAAGGGCTCTTTAATGAAATGCTAGATATCCCATTTTGAAAAAAACTGGTGCAGAAGGATCAGAGATTTGCATTTTATAAATGTATACATTTCCTCTGATCTCTTCTTTGTAACACACTTCTACTGAAAATCTATGTTTAAGAACGCTGTCAATCCAAACTACAATAAATATTTAATGCCTTTTTTTTTTTAGTTCTGGTGTTCCAGATCGTGCACTACGGCGCAAGCACATAGAAGTGTGTCAAAGCTGTGTCAGAAAATTAAATGAAGAGGTTGTTTTCCACTGAGTGTTTGACAAGACCATCAGCAATATGTACCACAAGCACGCCTCAAATGCTTACTTAAGGAATGCTTTATTCAGCACTACGTCTCTGTACGGGGGCCGAAGGAAAATTCACAGCCATAAATTAAACATTGTCCTGTAACCTATTACGGAGAGCTAAGGGAGGAAAGCCTCTCTTTTCAGCCAATCCCTCAGCACCTCTGAAAAATAGATGCTGGGAAAATGAGGCTGGATAATTGACAGCAGGTCAGTGAGCCAGGGAAACCAAGAGTGAGAGAAGGAGAAACAGAAACTATGGCAAGATTCCCAGCCTTAAGATTGGTGTGTATACGGTTTCTAATTGAGGGTCAATTATTCTCCTCAGCGAAACAACTGGTTGATTTACCCGCACATCTAGCCGCTGCTGTGAAAAGGCAGGGGATCTAGCTGTTTCGCGAGAAGCCAAGTAAGGAGAAGACAAAGCGGAGTGAAGAGGTGATGAATACGTTAACTGGAGACGACGTAGGGGTTGAGGAGCCAGGGCTTAGAGGCAGTAAAACCCTCACATTAACCGATTGCTATGGATTTTCCCAAGCTTTGGAAAGAGGATCTGCTCCAGATTTTGTTAAACCGATCCAAAGGAGCTGATGTCTAGGCCAACGTGTCTGTCCGAGGCAATAGTAATATGCCCGCGCGAGTGATTGCGCGGGGTTGGCATGTGCGTGTGGACGTGCCAGTTTGAGTGGGCACAGAGGCAGGCAAAAAAAAAGCCGCCACAGCCACTTGAGGTTCAAAGAGAAGAGATCAAAGGACAGCCCCTTACTTCGGTCTCCTTCCACAGGATTAAAAAGATCATCAATAATAATGGGCTGGAGCGGCGCAGTGGGCAAACTGGAGACGAGCATGAGCGGAAGCTGATAGGTCTCTGCAGTCTGCCTCTGTGTGTGAGTGTGTGTGTGTGTGTGTGTGAATGTGATATTTTGGCGGTTTGCTGCCAGGACAAGTGGGAGCAGAAACCATAAGAGAGGGCTTTTTTTTTTTTTTCTCTGGAACTAGTGCTTGAACCAGGCCTCTGAAACGTCATACAATATTCACCACTACAACGTCTTCACTTCGCACTTTGGGCTTTCATCCAATTTCCTGTGAAATGTTTGAATATGTGTGTGTATATGTGTTTGCATGTGAGTGTCTGCATGCATGTTTCTCCTGCATCACAGAACAACAGAAATAAACAAACTGTAAAAGCTTTGAATGTTCACTTGCACCATTGTACCGTAAGTGAAATGTTGCTCATAGTCCTTTATATACGTGAGAACACAGAGTCTGAAAATGTCACATAAACGTAATGAGTATGAGGTTATATAATGCACAGTGTTCAAGGCCGTGCATAAGAGCTACTTTTTTCCTATGGGTGTTCTTTGTCTACATTTGTTAGCAAGTGCTGCGAAGCTAACACCGCGTCGCACCATCGTACAACGATGTTACATCACATCTCCATTATGTGTACATGTTGAACTACATCTACATCATGTTGGATGGGAGGTAAAGATGGAAAGAACTCCCACGTTTCTGAATGGAAAATGTTTCACATCATTGTGCAATTCAAGATCACAGCTACCAGCTAGTGGCTTTGACTATTTCTGTACATTCTTGCTGTTCTATGGGTTTGTTCGGATCCCACAGCAGAACAATACTGTCATGGATAAACACAAACCAAATTGGTAGCCAATGGAAAGGCATCTGGCGTCACACTTTTTTGTTTCCGTTATAGTTATGGGAATTGATTGAAATGCCAATTTTCAGTTCATTAATTAGTAAAAAATAAATAAATAAATAAACTACAGCATTACAGTTAGGCCTATATTTTGTGCACGTTTATAACATCCTGGCAACAAGATGGATCAAAGTACTTTGTGACATTATGCCAGCAACATACCATGACCCGTATACCTAAAAAGAATAACTACACTGATATAATAAAGTCCCAGTGCTGCTGTTTGAAATCTGGATATTGTAAATGGACTGCACTTTTCTACCTTAGTGGTACTCAAAGCTCTTTACAATGTTTTCTCACACACACATTCATACACCAATGGCAACACCTTCCATCCCTGCCACTGGGTAGCAGCTTCGGGTTCAGTGTCTTGCCCAAGGACACTTCGACCGTGGAGGGGTGGGGGGATTGAACCACCAACCTTGCGATTAGATTACAACCGCTCTACCACCTGAGCCACAGCCACCCTGGATTTTAAATGTATTTTGTTCATGCCAGTTTCTTTCACAGAAAAGAGGTGAAGGTTGGGTTTGCTGCAGCAACACTGCACTCCTACTTCACCCGACTATTTCTCACGCCTTACATTCACGGTCAATCAACAGTGCGCAGTGAAAACTACTCTCAGTATTTATAATGTCTTTTTACTAAGTGCAGTCGAGCAGTGCATGAATTCTCTGTGACATTTTGTTTGTTTTATCTTGAAATTAATTTTTCGAACAGGAGGGGAGCGTGCACTCCCATGCATTGTGCTGTTTTGTTAAGAAATAATTTATTTTCAGTGTTTGTGCTTTACAGGCACCTCTGCAATATATGGATGCAAGTCAGATATACAAGGTGTGGTGCTCTGTCCCTTGAATAAATAAGAGCTTTCATTTGTCCGTGGAATTGTTTATGTCTATTGGACTCAAAGGAGGCTTAACAAATGTGTAGACGAAGATCAGAAATGCATTAATTAACCTGAATTTATAGTTTGCATGGATTTGTGAAGGTGTCACCACCTCATGTTTATGCTAGCAGGGGGCATTAGCAAACAGAGGTGGAAGAAGAGGTTATAAAAGAAGCAGAACAACAGTGTAAAATGCTCCATCGCAAATAAAAGTGGTGCATTCTAAATTTTACGTGAGAAAAAATGAACTTTCGGTAAAAGTAAAAATGTAAACGTATTTCCCAATAAACGAAAATGACAGTTATTTATAAAACTGTTACATGCACAGTATTACTGCATTAATACAGAAGTGGCATGTTGTTGTTGGTGAAGCTTGAGCTAATTGTATGTGTCTTATATGCTGCTGGGTAATGTATTCTGTACAATTCTACAATTTCATTTGGCAGACGCTTTTATCCAAACTGACGCATATCTGAGAGGAGATACAACACAAGCAAGGATCTAGTCACGAGAAAACACCCTGGATAAGTGCCATAACAGTGTGTCATATTTTATTAACTCATCATACGTTTCATATGTATAGTCGTAATCAGCAAACAAACAGCAATAAAAAATTAATAGTGAAAAATAACTACTTAGTACTGTATGTATAAATACACACACTGTACATACTAACTATATCTGACAGTTGTCTTCTGAAATGTAATGGATAAGAAATACAAAATTATGCAAAATGCAGATATTTAAACAAAGTACAAGTGGTTCAAAATTGTTTGCTTGTTAATGTGCCTAATTACATCCACCACTGTGAGTAAGATATGCACTTGTTGCCTGTTTTCACTGTCACTTGCACTCCCTGTGTTGGCCCTCACCTTTCCATTCATTATGCAAACCGACTTCACGGTGCAGATAACTATAAAACAATTAGCCTAATTTCTCCACCCCCACGCCCCAACCTTTTCAGGTTTGAAAGGGGGTGTTGATTAAGATTTGGTGGCGTTAATTAAAGAGTCCAAGACCACCTGCAACCCCTCTACTTCACACCCCGCACGAGCAGAAAATTGCAGTTACGGTGACTCCCACACGATGTTCACATTGCAGATGAGCGCGTGTTAAAAATGTAGAGAGTGAGACGGGCAAAATGTAGTCACACTGAGACCTTTTCCTGTTCTCCTCCCAGTCTCCCTCTCTTCCTTTCCTCTTCAATCACAGCCTTCCCCCAGGAGGAGAAAAAGGAGAGGTAGCTAATTAATTACAGTGACTGACGACTCCGGTGAAGATCTAAGGAGGTGATGAATTGTGCGGTAGTACAACTATGACAGTAATCTGACGCATTCCCCTACCTTCGGTACCAACCACAGTGATCTGCTCTCCATATCACCTTGTAATTTATCACTCGAACCCGATGTTCCTGTCTCGTTTGTTGGAGCCTCCGTCGCAGCTGATTCAAGACACAATGTGGTCGGCAGATAATGAAGGTCAAGGGTCAGCTATGCAAGGGGATTGCCCTCAATTGGAGGCAATCACATAATGTTGGATCACGAGTGACCACACAGCAGACTAATATCTCTGAACTTCCACAACATCTGTCCGTCAAACTCAGACGCCAAAAACGGATGTTCACTAAATTGCCAGTGGTTACGAGGCCGCTGCGGCTTCATCACACAGGCAAGCACAGATGCATCCATCTGTTTTGTCACTTTTGACCTGACATGTTATTTTTTTTAAAGGTGTTGTCTTTACGTAACAGATCAATAGAGATATCTGCAAGTTGTGTGAGAGGCATCTGGAGAAAGAGACTGTATCCTGTATTGGATAGCAGGCGTTTAGCTTGAAAACCAGATTTTAGTCGCTACAGCACCTCGCCTGATAGATGGTCTTCATTATCTGCTCCTTTCTCTGAGGAGGGAGCACTGAATGTCCCTCTCTTCATCTTATCAGTCTTCTTTTTTTTACAGATCAATAACTACCAACACACAATAAAACAATCAACCTTCAATTGCTCTGTTTACCCGAACTGTCCATTTACACATAATGATAAAAATACTGGGGCGCAACGTCGTATCATCTAATTTTACTAACTTGAGAAGGAAATGAAAGACGTCAGATGAAGCCAATTTTAAACAACACTAAATAAATGTTTGCTCAGTGTCAGTGTTAAGCCCTTTGAATTTACTGAACTAGTTTTGCCATTCTTCCAATTTGTAGTAAATGTGTTTAATTAGCTGACTATAACCCTTGTCAGCCAGGTTTGGGGAGACGCTGTCTATTAATTGGCATAATTAAATGGGAACGGAGGCGAACGCCAATGTGCGTCAGGCGACGGTGACTCAACGCGCTCAGTGTAAGGGAATGACGTTTGGATTTGCAGTGGGAAACATAGAAGCACCCAGTGTTGGGTGCCAGCACCACTCAGCATCAATACTGCATGCAGTAATGCTGGAAAGCCAAGCGCTCCAGACCATGAGGCACACAAGAGGGCTAAAATAAGACCCAGCAGCCACTGAGCTTTACAGCTTAAATAAGCTCTTATGCGGGAAAAAAAACAGCTCTGGATTCATCTTATTGTATCTGAGGAGAAAACTGGGTCAGATGGATAATAATATAGAGGGGTTTGGGTCTGTGTTTGCAAAGTGAAAGTAGTCCACGGTCAGCTAACCAAGTCAGCTCTTTTCTTCACGGAAAAGTGCAAGACTGACTTTCAACGGAAGGAAATTGGCGGTGAGACAATTTGATTTGATGGCTGCTAATCAAACGTCCAATCTGTGCACTTCACCCTTTTGCATTAACTGCAGTATCATTTATTGATTTCCTCTGCTGATACTATACACATGCTGCATAACTTGGAAAACACAGCACATCCATAAAACATACCTTCCATGCTCACACATCAAATTATAATGGGTTATGGATTATGTATGTTCACGCGCCGTCATGAGCACATGAGTCTGCATGTGTTAAGTACGTGTTCCCACCGACCTGTGCTGCTCTGGATGGTTCTGACAGTGGTGGTGGTGCGCGGCGGCGAGTTGTTCCTCCTGTTGCCCACCGTGACGGCTCCCTCTTCCTCGTCCTGCGAGCAGCCCTTCTCTATGGCGCGCACGTAGCTGTGGCTCCGCATGCGGAAGCAGCCGGGCATGGGCAGGTCCAGGGCATCTACCGCCTGTGACTCCATCTCGCTGAACACTGACTCACACACCGCCTCGATCTGCCCGTTCACCTCCACCTCGCTCACCTGCGGAGGAGGGGAAACACACACACACATACAGCATGTGCACGCAAAGTAGTCAGATGAACAGAAAAAAAACCCAAAAAACACAGAGAAGTGTAGACACCAAAGCTAAAAAAAATACAAAGGCACACACCAGCACACACGGAGAAGGGACAATATACTACAGAAGCAAAAACAAAAATAAAAAAGCCAGGGAAATAGCTTCTAGTGCTGCAAGATTCAATGCTACTGTGCTACTTCATTGATTAAAGCTTCACGAGGCAGGAGTTTTATGTATAAACGCACTTAAATCGCAAATTGGCTGCTGCAATAGAAGACAGGTCTATTGTTCCTGTAATTTGTGGCTGGAAGATTCACCGTATTTGCAAAAAAAAAAAAAAAAAAAGTTGCTATGAACTGTGAATCATCTTTTAAACAAAAGCATTCTTTTGACTCAAAATGAAAACATGAATTTGCAGTAAATTATATTCTCAGATGAAATGTGTGATTTTGAATTCTTTTGTTACAGATGAGTCATTTCGGTCAAACTTTTTACCGCTCTCACCTCTCACACTGCCTTGTAAAGCTTTAAGCCATTCACAGGAATTTACATATACTTAAAAAAAAAAAAGGAATACAAAAAAATTAAAAGAGTATCCAGCGGGTGCAGTGGAGGAGGAATCACTGCAGGATAAAAACTTCAAAGGGGCCATACAACAGAGTGAAATACTACAAGTGTTGTTAATAAAGGTGAGAACAGGAAGTGTCAAAGCTGGGACTTGTGGGATTTGAGATGTGACTCGAGGAAATCTTGCTACACCTACATCATTAGCCGATGCAGTTTTGGTTTCAAAACGGGGTCGAAAGTAAACAAAACTTGGAAAAACTTTCTAACAGGCTTTGCGAGACGGGTGTGTGTGCAACACATCGGGTTACGTGAGGGGAGGTACTACGAAGCTCCATTCTATTCCTTGAAGAGATGCCAAGATGTCTTCACAGGGAGGAATCGAATGGGAACACAGCTTTGGGTGTTTGTCAGTAAGGAGAGTGTACAGTCAGACAAGTTGTGAGTGTATACTGCAGAGCTTGGAATCAGGAAGGTTTGTGGACCTCGATTCAATCCTTTGATGTTAAGCCTTTTCTTTACGTGTCACTTCACACTCCATGCAAAGTCCAATATGAGAGTGAGTGAGATAGAAAACCTAAGCAGCACCTTTATTTTTTTATTCTTTTTGTAGATGCCAGGTCCGGTCTGACTTTCTCCCTTAGGCCCGCTCCATGCCAGGACTTGGAAGATATGTCCCAAGGGTCCATCATTCAGATGGTGAGGCAAAGTGTTGCCCCTGGGCCTTGCATAGAGAGGGGGGTGGAGTACATATCCCCATTACCCCAGGCGAAAAAGGTAAGCTAAGCTCCCCCTGTCACTCCAAATAATGCAGAGTGTGAAGCAGTGCTCCAAAAATCTAAAATGACTAACATCTTATTTTTGCAGCAGCTATGACAATAACAGACTTCCTTTCCTTTCCAGTTCTTCAACGTTCAATAACGGCCAATAGCCATTATCGCTTGGAACCAATTCCAATTTCCATTATTCAGAAAAATCATATGGCTGCATGTTTGTACTTGTTTTTCCATCTCTTATATGGCAAAATGAAGGGAACATTTTTAGCCTGTCATTTTTGGTTCACAAAATATGCTGAGGCAGAAGGAGCCTATTACAGTAAAGAAGGGTACTGAAGGGGGTTTCTGCTTGCCCTCCTGTTTAATTAGCCAATCTGACTACGGCTGCATCGTCCGAGCTCCAGAAAAACAGCACGCAGACGTATACACTAATTAGGAGATTGGAGGGGGGGGGGTTTGGTATTCTTCATACTTCACCGGATGCTGACCTGATTGCTAATTCAGGCCTCAGAATGGTCACGGATAGGATTTCCTCCCACTGCACGACCTTACTGGATGTAGCGGTGGAGGTACAGAGGGAGCAGAGGCCAACAACAGAGAGGCTCGGGCCCCGGAGCGCCACTAACCTGGCTGATGGTGCTCATAGCTCTCATGTAGCTCTCGTTTCGGGAGCGGAATTTAGGCGAGGCCAGCAGCCCTGCCGGGTCCAAGCTGTCCAGACTCCTATTGATGGAAACCTCACTCACCGCCCGCAGATAGCTGTGACTCCGGATCTGCAGCTTGGGCGAGTGCTCGGTGGAAATCCTGCCGCAAGAGAGAGAGAGAGAGAAAAAAAAAGGAGGGACAAAAAAGAAAAAAACAGGAGCTTGGTGAAAAACAAAGCGAGACAGCAAAAGAGGTAATGGAGGAAGAGATAAAGAGGTAAAAAAAAAGGAAGTGAGAGCAGGTATTTGCAAAGTACTTGGCAGTGTGTATGAACCCAAAGATATGGATCAATCCACAATTGCTTCAGGAGACACCCTTATCTAATCAACAAGCGCAGTACTATTGAGAAACACTCGCAGTGGCTTAGGTAGTCTGTCCTTGAGGCACCTTGTAAGCGCTTTCAGGAACACTTAACGGTGAGAACACTTGCGACGCATATGTCAGGAAAGTGAAGATGTGTTCCTGTGAGGTACATCTAATTTCGAGACTTTTGTGTTGAAGCGCATACAACAAGCTCAAAAAAACACACCTACAGGTCGACGCAAAAATACCCATCTCCAAGGAAGACGAATAGGTGTCTCATTTGCTCTCACCTGCCTGCAATCTCATCGCTCAGCAGGCTTCACACCTACGTGCATGTTTGTGCGACGAGATGCGCTCAGGTCACGCTGCAATCGAAGGCGAGCTAAAGAATTCATTAATCAGGGGAACTAAAACCTAAAAAGCTGACTTGCTTTCCACTCAATGAACACGGTGGCCTACTAAACCAACTTACAGAGAACAAAGTGCAGCGAGAGGAGAAGATTACAACACAGATTATGGAGATTATATTCTTAAACCAACGATGAGAATTAAGAGACAAATACTTCATTTTTATTCCCCCCTCACTCTATCTCTCATTTTCACATATAAGAATATTTAGAGAAAAACACTGTACATATACACACTTTTGCTCTCTGCCTCCAGGTCAGATCTGCTTTAATTATGCATTTCCTCCTTAAAATAGAGTGCGGTTACCACAGCAAAGCAAACTAGATTAGTCATTCTCGGATGAAAGGGAGGGATGTAGCGAAAGCACAGATAAACGACTGAGATATGAACAAGTATGTTGGATAGACAGTTATTAATTTTAAAACATGACTCCATGTAGCTCAACTGTCCCTCTGGATTTTTTAACACTGACAAGAATTCAAAGCCTCTGCATAAAAGCTTTCAATAGTAACTGGTGCTGTCAGTTTGATTTATCAACACAGCTCATTGTTTTTTAATCTCAGGGTTTCCCGTCGAGGTGCTTCGATAGTAGCGCTGTGCTTTTTAATGCATATTTCAACAAGTATTTCTATCAGTTTGTCAGGCTTATGAGGGATCTGTTGTGTTGTCACGAATTTGCAGAATGGCTTAAGTAATTGCATTTTTTTCTGACTATCCTGATTTCATTGGGCAACAAAACGAGCTAAAATCCACTGATTTATCTCCGCTTTGATGCAGATGCACAGAAACAGGGTGCAAACCACAGGGGGAGTCAGGGGGGAGTTTGGCTCCTTTTAATAAGACATGAGCTCCCCTGAAAACATGATTTGTGAAATTTTGAATGTATGATTTATGCATGAGGGTGATTAATCACCAATTCACTTTAATAAAAAAATACCAGCATGCACGCTGTTCGTGCCATCACCACTGAAGTGTGGCGGTTTGATATCGTAAACTTCCCTCATTTTACCTCAAAGATCATTAAAACTTTCTTGATACAAAAACAAAACATTTAATGATAAAGATAAGCTAACTGAAGTCTTTTAGTGTTTCATAAATGGTGTTTCTGTTGTCACTGATCACAAAAAATAAAGTGAGCTCCTCTGAAAGCCACACTACAGTTTGCACACTGCCCTGAAGCAGCATACAGCAGTAATTGGCCGTCTGACAATTCGAGAGTAGAGTTTAAATAAAACGACAGAAAATCAATCATCAGCTTTCCAAATGTAAATATTTTATGATTTATTTAGTCTTCTATGGAAATAGATTGAATAGCTTTAAAGAGTTTTTCTGAATTAAACAACAATCCGTGCCCACCACAACAATGCATATAAATGTCGTCTTGTCACGCCAAAAAATTTTTTCCAATTTTAAAAATTTAACTCTTTTCTGATCGCATATTGTGGTGGTGAAGGTTTGGTTGAGTTACTGGTTGAGGTTAGGGACAAAACTTTGACATCATCAGCTGTCTGGTGAAGTCTGGACTTTGTTTTTTCTCTTTTCTAACATTTTACCAAACAATCAATCGCCTAATTGAGAAAATAATCAGTTTAAATGTTAGTTGCAGCACTATTTATAAGATCAATCAATAAATATTAACTGTGGTGAGAGAAAAAAAAAAAAGATTTCCCAACCAAATTATGATGGGTCAGTTCATTCCAGATAGAAAATATGTCTTTCCATCCAAGAAATAAAGTCATAATTTGTATTCCAGACCTCAGAGACTGGTGTGAATCATACATATCAACCACCTGGAGTCTGTCACTGTGGGTGATGCACGGAGGAATCAAATGAATGAAGAATCTACCTAAATCATTATTTCCATCCACATCTCTTCCTGATTTCCCTGTGGGGCTGATTATGGAACCAATGATGTCTATTGTGGCAACTTGAATGGTAGACCCTGCCTGTAATCAGTGCCACCTAAGGCTGGGGAGGTCAGTGTATCCCAGGGGCCTCCATGGAACAAGTGACATTAATGAACACATATTCCTCTGCCAATCAGGAATCAAGACTGTCTGAAGCCGACTGCTGATTTCCACCGCATCACCGAGTGTGTTTGTAATTGTAGATCTGCTCCTCTCTCCGTCATTACATTTTGTCCTCTTGTTCGCTTCACCTCACCCTCGCTGTCAGCAGATTCCTCCTGCTTCCACACTTAACATTTCTCCGTCCAACTTCCCTATATCCTCTTTCTCCTCCTCTTAGTCGCCGTCTTAATGAAAAGCCTCGGCTCAGTGTTGTTGGAGGGACGGAAAGTCTGTGTCTTCTCCGTGCGACACACAAAACAAACCTGATAAAATCTGGGCCAGGAATAAATGAATTTGTGGCAAAAAGAAAGACTGCTATTAGCGAGTGAGAGAAACAAGAAAGGATGTAATTTTCTCCTGAGCTTGTTTGTCTGCCAGGAATAATCCGATCCATTTAAAATACACGCATTATCTGTGTGCCATGTGTTTTAATAAAGAGGAAGGCTAGCACTGGGCACGGATAAACAAACTGCACAACTTCTCAGCAGTTCCCAATTCCCAAGTAGTCGAGGAGACAATGGTCACAGACTGGGCTCTGAAACATATGGAACAACAAAGCTGATTATTTAATCATTGTGGAGTGTAACAGACTTGTTCCAGCTCCCAAAAGCATAGTGTGAAAACAAGATGTCAGCTGCTCTCGCCTCATTCTCTATCTCCAATGTGCAGCACTGCAGTTTGGTTTGTTCCACTGGGTTCCATCAGATGATGATGGCGTTCCCCGGGCCAAATTCAAGTCATTAGTGGGCCCCAAGCTGTGCCACTTGCACTTACGTAAGGGTGTGCATGTGTGCGGCGCTAGTGTTTGTGCAACCAGTAACAATGACTGAGCACCCACTGGTGTTCTTCTCATCTCTGTATATTACACAGCTAATCAGTCACAGCCCCGTGCTGCATCAAAAGACTCGTGTCCTCAATTCTTTCACTGTTTCACTGCAGCGAGAATTTGGGTTAATATAAAGTTAAGGTTGAAAACTATGAGATGACATGTAGGATGGTGATGAAGTTACAGATTTCTGGTTTTATTGACATGTTTGGCCATTAATTCCACCAGTTTTGAACTTCTTGCATGAGCCGAGTTAACATGTGTGGACTCATTTGTGGACGATGTTGTCATCTTTATGTGTTTCAAGACTATGTTGCATCAGAAATTTTTCTTGATGGGCCCACTGATGAATACTTTATGAACTCATGCTGTGAAAAAACTACGCTGCTGAGCAGACAACACTTTATATAACAAGAAGCAACCTCATGGCAATCTTCAAATAGGCTTTTAACTCAGCTTTTAACCTCAGATCTTTCAGAAGAAATTGCTTTGTGTGTGTGAGAGAGAGAAAATATTTGATAACGTTCTCTAACATGCCATTTATTTTTGAAGAGTCTTTCAGTACATGAACAGGCATTATGTATTTTAAATGAAAGCTCTGTTCGGCGCGTTGCGTGATTGCGGCGATGCCGAGGCGAGCTCTGAAGACAGAAGTGTGCGTCGGAGTTGTAAACACAGAACAGGTAATTAAACTGTGACCACTGAGAGCCAAGAACTTACACATAAGCCAGACTGCTGCTGGGGAATATGTGTGAGTAACACTGGCTGCCTCCATCTCAATCTGTTGGTTGACTTTTCTCTTTGACTTTCATTCCCTTTATCTCGCCTGTCTGATTCACTGACACAGTGCTGTTTGACTTGAGGCTTTCAGCACACTTGAACACTACATTCAGAAGCATGTGCTCAAACATAACGTACAGGCGGGCCTGCAGTTACACTGTACACAAACACCCGACAATACTGAAATGATGAGTTAATTAGGTCATGAGGTGGGTGACTGAAATTTAATAGATTACCTGGAAATAAAGCGTGAATGTTTAGCATTTTGGCTTTTTTTCCAGGACCTCAAATGTGACAAGGTCCTGCTTTACTCGATTGTGAATGTCGTAATTTTAGTAATTATTCTGCTGGGCTATGGAAAATTGTGTTCCCTATTTTTATTTATTTATATTTTTTTTACATTTCTGAATAATTAATTGAAATGTTTTTGAACTGAATAACTAATATTGGAAAAAATGATTTGAGTCCAAGTACCAACCCTGTTTCCACAAAAATAGATTGCTATACAATTAAACTGCATTCCTGACTATGTTTTAAAGGTTGTGTAATTTTGTTTTGAAATTAACCAAATCTGTGACCTGTGACGTGGTGAAAAAGGCGGCCATTTTGAAAGTCCGTGTTAGGAGGTAAGAGGAATGGTTGCTGACATAAACCAGTTATTAGATTTCCACTCAGGAGGCTGGGGTTTGTGTCCTTTGACGAGAGAGCATCAGTCTCAGAACTAAGTTTAATTTTCTGTCGTTGCTTAATTTCATTTTTTACATACTTTCTGGTTAGTTTTAGGCACAAAAACTACAAGGTTAGGTTTAGGAAAATATTGCAATTTTCTGGGAGATTTTTATATGTTAAAAGCTTGGTTAAACTTTGTGAAAATGTCCTGGTTTGGGTTTAAATGCGACCCTTTCACGTTTTAAGTACTTTCTGGGTTACTGCCCCATCTAATATATGATTGGTTGGCTGCATAACAGCGACAGTGAAGCAATAAGACAAATGGCGTACATGTATTTGTGACCCGTCAGAAAAAAGCTTTCCCTCAAAATGGTAATGAGACTGCAGTTAGTTTTGTGGAGACTGAATCGCTGACACACACTCACTTCAGCGTGGTCATCTCCGTGAGAGACGGCTGCGTGGCCTTCAGGTAGCTGGCTCTCCGTGCCTGGACCTTGGGCGAGGGTTTTGGGCTGCAGTCCGAGTCTCCGCTGTCTTCCTCTGCCATGGCCTTGATGTAGCTGCCGCTGCGCATCCGCCGGCACGGAATCTCATCATCCTTCCCCAGCGGCGAGAAACCGCTCCAGTCATCCTGAGGCACCTGTAGGGATGAGGTGAGATTAAGGAAAGAGGGAATGAACCCACGGCACAGCACACACTTGAGATGCATGAATACGAGCACGCACAACAAGACTGCAACCTTTTCTACAATGCCCCGTTATAAATACCTGAAAAGACTGAGCTGTAATAGTATCAATGCAGGGTCTGCCTTGATCAAACCACAAGCTTGTCAGTACTGGTGGCCTTCTTTTGTCTGTCCTGTGATGCATGCCGCATATCAAATGCGGGGAATTAATTGTTGTGACAAAACGTTGCAATGCCCCGGCCTCTGTCTGCGCTCCTGACTTTTCACACACACTAATGAAGGTAAAAACTAAAAGGAGGCAAAGCTATCTCCTACCCCTAATCTAAAAGAGAGGGAGTAAAAGACAGCAGACGTGGGGAGAGGAGGGGGGAAACAAAGGGGGTTTTGTTCAGCAGAACCACTGCAGTCCCAATGTGAGTGGCTGTTAGGGCACCAGCTCTGAAGTGAAAGAAATGAGATACAGAGCGAGAGAGGAAAAAAAAAGTGTACGAGAATCATTCAACAGACTAGTGTGTAGCTAGGAAACCAAGCTGACCTTGATGTCAGGGGCAACTACAGAATGTGTTAACATCTTGGGAAAGTCTGGGTCTGCAATGACGTCAAAAGGAGTGAATTGTTGTTACTGAGCCATTAAAAAAAATTAGATGAAGTCGTGCTTTTTATACTCGCGTTTTTATACATCAGGGTCACGGCAGAATACAGCATATCAAAGACGCTGCCACTTGTGGATGTTGCATGAAAGGGTTCGGCATTAAATTAAGTGATTACATGTGTGTGAGAGAACATCAAACGCTGGATTACAGGACATCATCTCAGCAGGCGATGCGCTTAGCATATCTTTTTGTTTAAACGATTCAAAAAAGAAAAATCTGCAGTCTAACTTATCAGGCTGCTGTCCTTGAAAGAACGTTTTTCCCTCCGTTTCAATTTCTAGAGAGAAAGCGATGGCTCTTTTAGGCTGGTAGAGTTGTTGCCATACTGCAGTGACAACATCCTTCCTTGATCTGCTCACTCCGTTTTTCCAGGATGTTAAAATGCACGACCATACAGAACTTTCTCTCTCTTTTATGTTCTTCTACTCTCGCTTTCTGCCTTTTACTCTCACCGTTTGCTTCTGTTGCCCTTATTTGCTCTCTTTTGGTCTTTTTTATCCGACGGTACACTCTCACACCTCTGTTCTCTCTGCCTTGTCTTTGCATTTCTCTCCTCTGGCTTATATTTGCTGCTCACCTCAATGTGTGGAACAAATGTAATCTCGAACACTTTTATCTTTTCCAAAGCAGAAAAAGAGAAACGCGTGTCTCTATATGTTGGTGACCGCTGAGCGACTAGAGCGGTTGTCTTTTCATTTTCCGTGTCATAGTGCGACCACACTCGCTCTCTCTGTAAATAAAATGCACACACAGTCACGTACACACACCACCACCGCTACGATCACCACAAAAACAATCCTGACAGCTGTATAAATGTAGCTCAGTGTCACAATTTGCCATTGATGCTCTGTAAACAGATTAAATTTGTGTTTTTTCCCTCCAGTGCTTGTACACTGTAAAAAAAAAAAAAAAGCTGGATTCTACATGAACTGTTTGTGTTCATGAAAGAAAAATGTAGCTTCTGATATACGTGCAGAAGTAATGGCATCAACGTCCACATGCTCACGTATGAACATTTCCATGCATGTGGGCACAAACACAGAGGAGCACATGTCACGTTATGGTATTGCAAAATGTATTATGATTAACAAGGAATGAAATCGATGTGAGGCCGATGATCAGGGGAATGACAGGATGTGTTCTAGGCCACCGCGTCCCTGATCAATCTCTCTAACTCGCCCAGACACACGACACAAACAAACCCCAGATACATGCAGAAAAACAGACGCATGGAGGAGCACCTGGCACCGGATGATATATGAAGCACGACATGCGAGAGGCTGGGCTGCTGTAACAGTCCTACCTGTAGGAAGTGGCAAGTGCGTCCCTGCTCGGCTTTCACTAGAGCTTTATCTAGGTTGACTGAGGCCTTCTGGTAGACCTCTCTTGCTCTGCTCACCGTCAGAGTAGAGGACCACGAGCTCTTCTTCAGCTGAACTTGGCCATCCAGGGTGCCCATCAGCGGCAGCCCTCCGCTGCTGCCCCCGGAGCACGTTGAGCACTTCACGTCGTTGTTGCTGCGCGACGTCTTCAGAGACTGGGCGCTGATGGTGTTATAGGACTCCATGAAGTACTGCGACTGGGATTTGTCCGGATGGCGCCCCATGGTCATGACCCCAGAGGGCAGGCCTCCACTGCTGCCCCCGTGGTGGTGGTGGTAGAGGCACACCTCCCGGTCGAGCGTGTCGTCTGAGCTCCAGTAGCCTGAGATAGCAGTGCGCATCTTAGGCTCCGACTTGGAGCGGTCCTTGCTCTTACTGCGCTTGCTGTGCTTTAGGGTGCCAGAGGATGAGGGAGGATCATCAGGGCTTGATTTGCTGCCATTCATCCTCCCGCTCCCTCCTCCACCAGACCCCGACGGCCCCTCTAGCGAGTGGGACTTGGTGAACAGCTTCTGGACGGAGTGAACAAGGTGGCGAATTCGTCCGGGGCTGTCGCTGCGTTGGTGCTCCACCGCAGTGCGCTTGTACTGCAGCGTGTGGTAGCCCTCACGACGCAACGGCGCCTGGCTCTCAAACTGCTCGAGCAGGTTCGAAGGGATCCGGTTGTTGTTCCCTCCACCTCCCTTACTGCTACCTGTTGGCCCGGTGTAAGGCACAACAGGACCGCACTCCTCCTTCAGCTCATGGTGGGAGCTGTAATGTCTGCGAGGGAAGGTGCAGCTGGCCAGATCGGGATAGGCACTGCACTCAGACTGGAAGGAGTTCCGCTGGGTGTAGCAGGGGTGGTCAACAGGATGAGCCTCTCCAGGGTTGAGGATGTAGGACCGACGATCGGCATGTCCCAGGGTCATAGAGTCGTAAGAGGGGTCGCAGGTCACAGTGTGGTGGTGACTGCGGCTGCTGGACAGGCCTTTCATTGTCATCGTGGCCGGGTCAAGGTGCACATCCAACTGCTGCCGCAGGAAGTCCGCACAGGCCGCAAAACTAGCTCTACAACAAAACACACAACCATGAGGGAAAAACAGACAAACAAGAAGAGAGAGACAGAAAAGAGGATTATAAATATCTTGTATTTGCATATTTTTAAAGTACAATTTAATGTTTTTGTCTGCTTTAATTTGAAGAAGATGCTTTTTGGCACTCCTTCACAGAAGAGAAAACTTGCTGACGCTGACAGGACCTATTCTTTTCTTTCGGTCTTGTATTTTTGTCCTTCAAAACTTCAAAAGGAAGATCGCTAAATATAGCAGCCACTTGGCATGTTGTCCCTGACACCCAGATCTGTCCTCAAGCTTCCTCTTCCATTTCTCTGTTTGCTCCGGTATATTTCAGTGAAAAAGTGACAGGGCATCGAGGAAACAGAGAGAAACAAAAGAAGTAGAGGCATCAAGAAGAGTTCAAATCTATTTCCAGCTTATGTGTGTGCTATATTGGTTCAAGGGTACTGCAGCATCAGTGTAACTCAACAAAAAAAATATAATGAGAAATTGGTGATGGGAACAGAGCAGCATAAGCATCCTTTGCAGAGTTTTAATCCCTCAGATTATTTCACCACAACTGTGCGATGTCTCCTAAATTCAATCCAGTGTTTTCACAGAGCAGTGGATGAACAGATCGGGTGGTGCTCAAAAAGTACATTTATTTTTTTTGCTTACAGTACATCTGCTCACTGTGCATGCATGCACATCCCCCCACCCACAAACACAACAAATGATCACAGACCGGTCCTACACTTTGCCTCTATACCTCTAGTTGTTCTAGGGGCAAACTAATTGGCCAGTAAAACCCAGCTGACAGCTTCTGGGCTGGTCGAGGCAACTGCAATAAACGACCTTTCCCTTACGTGGTGACATGAAAACAATGGCATCCATCAGCGCCCTTAAACTGCCTTCCTTACGCATCTGGGGCTGTGGCTGGCTAGTCGCTGAACCCACACCGTTTCCAATGGACTGGAGGTGAAGCTAACGAGACAATAATAAGAGCCCACGCACCCCAGTGTAGCACCATGACAGCAGTGTGGCCAAGCCTCAGCGGGCAATTCATTATTGCGATTTATAATGCAGTACCAAAGGCCACTGTGGTAAATAATAGAAAAAAAAGAGGAAAAAAAAGGGTTGGGGAAAATGAGGGAGACTGAGCAGCAGAATGAAATATCATGTCAAGACTTTACATAACTAGAGGACACGGTGTAGGGCACATGCAAGATGTATTTATGTGCATGAATATACAGTGAGTCATATTTATTATTTTCTTTGACTGTAAACTGGCCGCTGGATTAATTGAAAAACTAGGGGGAAATTATTCATGCAATTTCCTCGTCTATACTGAACCCGGAGGATTAAATCACTCTGGGAGGAGGGAATTAAGCTAATATTTTATTGTGAGAGTGAAAATAGAAAATTACAGAGCGGTCAGTCCTCCTCCGACCCCCCATCCCCCCTCTTTGAGTGAATTCACATGAAGCTCGTGCGACATGCCACAAAGACATGCACAGTGTCCGTTTCTTGCAGAGCACTTAAAAAGTGGGCTGTGTCCAACTAAAGGTATTCATTGCAGTTGACAGAGATCCCTTCTGTTGGCCGCTGAAGCACAGAATGTGACCTAAATAAAAGGCCCTCGCGGTGATCCACAGCAGCGTGTTTGTGGCACAGCTGTCTGCAGCGCTGCACTAAAGCTGAAAAGCTGAAGTTGGGTCATGCTGGCTATCTGCCTGCTAGCAACACATACACACACACATACACACACGCACACATGCACAGACATACAAATACATAGTGTACCTGACAGGCTGCATATCCATGCTGAATTATGATGCTGCTAGCTTGTAAAACACAGTTTATTAACAACAAGAGGAGGATCTGCTGGTCGTACCGTGTCTGTCAGGTATGGCCTGCAGTGACACGCGCTCATAGACAGCTGTGGTTATGTATTATGCTGTATGTTGCAGCTGACTGACCCAGTTGTGTCTCTACCTGTGTGTTTGAGCCAACTGCCATACAGCACCTCAACAACTGGACAGGTCACTCCGAAGCAGCAATAAACCATCAAGACACTGAATTATCAATTTTGCAGGCTGTAATTAGTCGTTTTTCTACGTCACATCCTCCTTAATGTTGTTGCAGCACATTCCTGCACAAGGATAATTGTAGCAGCTAAATTTCTTTATAGTTTTTAAAACAGTGGGTCCTCAGCTGCATTAGTTGATTGAAAACAAGTGTCACCGACTGACTTTTAAATGTCTCAGCCGACTCGTTCTAAAACGAGAATCCTGCAAAAGGGTCCTTGATGGCTGCGTGATATTATACCAAAACACTGAAGCTAAAAGGAAATTGATGACCCATACAGCAGACAATAACATCATCACTGGTGTTGTACTGCTGTTATATTAAACAGAAAAGATCAGAACACATTGTTCAGGCATATACCTGGCTGCTTAGCTTATATTCCTGTTTATATTTTCACACGCAATGTTCACTTAAAACATTACAAAAGGTTAATGTAAGGTTAATGTTCAGTTCTAATTGTATACAGAAGCAGTCACCACACACTGAATGTGCTAGTCAGGAACATTAACCTATAACCCCGTAAACAAATATAGTTACAAAGCTTGACACAGCTGTCGCACCTAGTCACAGATGCTTAACTATGAGTTGCTGTTTGAGGTCCTCTGGTGAGAACAGGTGCTAAAAATCACGGTTTCCGCAACACAAAAGTAACTATCAAACTAATTTTTTAAAAAAAAACAACAAGAAAAACACAAAGAACTTGCTTCTTCTACTTTGTGGGAACGGGCTCTAAAAACCACAGGGATTTCATTACTTTTAAAGTGATTGTATGCTGAACAGCAAGGTGTGCAAACAAAACGCAGGAGTAGATAAAACAAGTCAGGCTATGAATGTTAATGGCCATTAGCACCTGCGCTGCATCAGCACAGCAGGATGAATTCAATTTGGACGCAATGTTTCTTTGGGCTCACATGAGATAAATGGAAAATAGATTTTTCCTTCATTATCGAACATTGTGAGCAAATCTCACACTGGTAAAAATCTACTCATAATTTTCTTCACATCACCCCTCAGCTTTGACAAAGAAAATAAACAAAGGTGGTATGAAAATGCAAAGCAACACTGACTGCATACCGTCTTTAGAGGAAATCAATATAGTGTGAGAAGACTGCTGGAGCTTCTCTTGCTGTTGAAATATAAGAGGCTGCTGTTCGACTGCAGTTAGACTATCTTCCGCAATCAACATCAAACGGCGGTTGCGAGGAGGAGCTCGGGGCTTAAAAAGCTTCTTTAAGGCCACAAGGCTACAGAAGGTCTGCTTCTCTCTTGAACCTGGCGATGCTTTCTCCAAAGGAAGAAAACATTACCAATCTCCTCTCCATGGGGGTTCAAATCCCCTCCGTGTGGCTCATCTTATGCGCGTGTGTGTTCCTGTGTTTGTGAGGCGGAATAAAAAGAAGGAGTCCAGCACTTTACCTCCAGTTTTCAGGTCAAGTGAAGTTTTGCCTTTGATCTGAGAAACGTTTGCAGTCTCAGGCTGCTGAATAATATTACTGCGCTGACTGGATATACAGTAAGAGTGAAGACACTGTACACATAAAAATATGTTCCACATGGGTTTCAATATGTGAGAGGATGACAGTCAGACTTAACCTTAAACAACCTTTTACTACGAGGTGTATCAGAAAAGTTTCAGGACTGGTGTTACTGAAGATATATTTCAAATCCAAACTACAAACTACGAGTTTTCCCCGTCGAAGTAATCCCCCTGGAGTCTAACGCACTTCCAGGATCCACTGCAGCTTCGTCGTCACAGCCATCTTGATGTCGTCCACATCTTCAAAATCGGTCCCCTTGATGACCCCCTTGAGCTTGGGGAAGAGGAAAAAAATCACACGGAGCCAGGTGGGGTGAGTAGGGAGGTTGCTCCAGCACGGCAATGTTCTTCTCAGCCAGGAACCGTCGGATGCTCAGGGCATTGTGAGCAGGCGTGTTGTCATGGTGAAGCAGCCACGACTTGTTCTGCCACATCTCTCACCTCTTCTCGCGCACTGAACGAAGCAAAGGATCTCTTTGTGGACATGCTGGTTGATCGTCTGAAGGGAAAAACTTGCAGTTTGTAGTTTGGGTTTGAAATGTGACACCAGTCCTGGAAACTTTCTGACACACCTCGTATGTTGCACCTGTACTCAGCCAATGGGCAACTATAAACTACTAACTCCTGTATACTTATTAATAATTGAGCATTAATGTTTTGTGTGAGTATGTGAAAATACTATTTTCCAGACCCACTCTTTCAAGCTTGACAAGTTAGACACCATTTTTACTTGACTGATGTCACCTTCTTTCCATTTCTTTTAGACATGTTTGATGTAAAATGTGTTTCTTTGTGGTTGTAGGGGTCAGTATGCTGCATCTCTGTTTCTGGGTCAGTATTTGTGCACACATGACCTGGGAGGTCATGGTATCAAGCTATGCAAATAGCTCTGGTTGGATTCTTCTGCTGACACGACAGTATAACTGCAGCGAGGAGGCTCTGGTGCATTTAAAGATTACACTTGAGAAGCTCGACAGTATTGTCCATTCACAGATCGTTCAGGAGAGAGTTTTTAAAACAGAAACTATTTAAGCAAAAATAAATCCAATTTACCTGCTCTCCAGTGTAATCCTAGTGGATATCTTTAAAGTGTCTCTGCACGGCGATACCATCAACATGTTTTACTTTTATAATTTGAGTGAACTGACCCCTTAAAAACAAAGAGCAAAAAGATAATTGAGCAGCGCGCCTTAGAATAAACAAGATAATTAGCATTATGCTTTTCCGAGCGGAAGAATCAATGTAAGAGTCAATGTAACGGAAAATAAAAATGCTCCCTGTGAAATGCTGCACAATATTTTCTTTTTTTTTAAAAAGTACTAAATGCTCTCCGTGGCTGCAGACACAAACACACACATCGTATACTCAGGTGTTTTGTGGAGCCACTTAGAGAAACACAAACTCATATTCATGAATGTTTGCACACGCAGGAGAGCTTCAGCTGGCGGTGAAGCAGTGACAGGGAGGATATTGTCATTTTGAATGTGTGAACGGTGCCTTTAAAAAATAAAAATAAAAAAATCCCCCCAGAGGATAATGTTGTAGAACAGACAGCCAGGGGCCCAAAAGCCGTTGAGGAAAAAATGGTAATTTTTTTTTTGTGTGTGTGTTTCCGGATTATGTAGAAGTGGCTTTTAGGGATGTCAGGAGACGCTCGGAACCACTAACTTTAATGTCTTGCTGTTAAAATAAATAAATAAAAGACAGATGATGGTCTCCCTTGATGGTTTTCACCGGTTCCAGTAAAGGCAACATTCCGAGGAAAAACTGCAAATGATTGCTTTCGGTTTATGGGATGTATTTCATAAAATATATGAACGTCTACAAAAGTAATATCAGGCATGATAAAAGTCATATAAAACGGGAAATTGATAGAAATAAAATGCTCTCAGCCCGCTATCACTTCATGAGAGGGGGGCATATTCCCTTTTGCAACACAGACAGGTTTACACAAAGGCGTACGGCGGGGAAGATAAGGAGGCAGCGCATCTTCAGCATATATCTAATGTATCAATAAATGACAGCTTTCGCAACATGTTTCCTCCGTAATTGGTATGCAGGCTTTATTCACAACACTTCAGGAGTGAAATAACAGCTTGGCATCTTATCAAAACATGCTAAACAGCCTGACAAACAAACACATGTTTACAGCACAGCTTAAAAGCGCCTCTTTTTTTAACACCAAATGAGTCGTTACACCTTGTGCGGTTTCACCTGATGCCTAATAAGCATGTTTCTGCTCACTGTATAAGCTGCATTATTTAAAAAATAAACAAAAAACATGCACTCGTGGATGGATTGATGTTTCTGGTTTCCACAAGACAGCTCCTTTGTCACAACCAAACTAATTAGGCTGACTGTCGGGGCTCTCTCTGACAAATGGAGCGACTGTGCTGAGTTATAGCCCAGGACCCGCCAAGCACATTCTGGAGACAAATTCCTCCAGTGATGAGGTCTATTTGATCAAGGTAAACAAATTAACAGAGGCATTAAGTCTAGAGAAAGCCTGGCGTTGTTTGTCTCGGGCAGAGCTGTCACTGAGGCGCTTGTTCGGGGGAAACTTCAACTACGCAGGCTTGTGTACAAAAAAAAAAATAAAAATGCAGCAATGGAGGCAACCAAGCATGGGATTCAAAAGGTCATTTCGATGTTACGTCACCGAGTGTGGGTTTTGAGAGTGCATTTCTGTGTAATTCTTTTATGTGTCATTTCTGATATGCTTATTTGTCTTCTGTTCTGCCTTTATTTTTTTTTTTTTTTCATTTTTTATCTCTGTGACAGGCCACGGATGAAAATGTTCAGCTGGAATATTGAATATGCTTATTTCCTAGAAAAACCACTCAATACTAAATGTGCATCCCATATAATGTGGACATGTAGTCGTTCTGTCTTTATGTTTTACTGCAGCTACCTAATAGCTGTGATAAAGTATAAAGACAGGACAGTTCTGTAGGATTGCTATGCTGAAAAGCACCCCCTCTCCCCTCCTCTTTTTTCATAAAACTGAATGTACTCATTCAGGAATCCCTTGATCTTTAAAGGAAAAAGACTGAACTGAGTTGCTCTGACACTCAGCTTTGACTACATAACAAAAGGCCATGACTTCACTGAGATTGCTATTGTATGCCTTAAGGTTGAATCCATCATGGGTATACTGTATAAATCAAGGACAGCGATGGCAGCTCCTATCTGTTCTTTTCATTCTAAAGGGTACATTTACAGTTAAATTCCTTCAGTGTGGCAGTCATACCATCCGTCAGAGCAATGAGCTCAATTCTCAGCATAATCTTACGGGTGTGACACCAAAACCCTGTCAGCAATATTTCACTTTAGCTTGGTATTTAATATTCTTATTTACTTAGCCTGTACTAGCTGTCCTCATGCCTGTTTTGGGTGTCACCTTTCATTAAAAAGTTGATGCACTCTTCGAACGTGGAGCAGAATGGAATATTAAATCTCTAATGATCTGACACCTTCCTTAAATGTGCTCTCTAATATATGAGTAAACTGTTGTTGTCCTCTTCACCAAAACTGGTGAGCTGTGCTGCACCAAGTCACAAAAACGACGTTACTACACACCTGAACTGCTTTCTCATTTATGTTTTGAAAGAAATCAAATAAATGTCCTGCAGTTTTTGTTGCCTGTAAGATTATTATTCTTAGACTTGACTTGTGTTTTAGGGTAGATTTAGGAAAATATCATGGTTTAGGTTCAATTATGACCCTTTCACATGCTTCTCCTCCTCTTTCTGGGTTACCAGGGTGATGGATCCTGCCCTGTCTAAGTTATGATTGGTTGGCTGAAAAGGAGCAACAATAAAGGAGTAAAATAAATGGCAAAGATATGTTGATTATACATGTGTTTGTACTAACTCACAAAGAAACTTAATCCAGGAGGAAATACGTTTCCCTAAAAACATAACGGAGAATGCAGTTTAGTTGTATAGGACTGTACTTTGAAGGGGACAGGGCTGGCTAAATATGACACAAAACCATCTGTAAAAACACCACAAGGACGGATGAAATGATGGAAAACATGGAGGAAAAAAATCTCCCTGATGACTACATCCACTGATTTTCTTTTTCTAAATTTAAGGTTAAATTTTTTAATAAGTTAATTTTGCTGTTTCCAATTATAGATAAAAAACAAACTTGATAAAAAGCAACAAATGAGACTTCCACACATATGGGATAACTGATTAGGGGTAAGATTGTTACCCAAAAGCCATTATAGAGGATAATAAGTCTATATAAATAAAAGGTCACTTTGAGCCTTTCCAAATCATCTACCTCCAAAAACCTTGATATTGCAGAGTGTTAGAAATTACTATTTTCTTTCTCCTTTTTTCTCACTCTTTTTTTTAATAAAGTTCAATAAAGCTATTCATAAAAAGCAGGCAAGGAAATTGGACAAGGGAGGACAGCGTCACCATGGAAACAAATGGATTTTCTGCTGGAAAACAATGTGTTTTCATCCCAGCTAATGAGAACTCATATGTACCAACCGCTTTGGGATCACATGTGTGGACGGCAACAGGAGCCGCCATTTCTTAGGCTTTATATCTTCATGTACCCACAGGGCTTCCAGGAAAATTGCGAAAAATGATCAAACCCTGGGCTTATTTTTTTTTTTTTTTAGAGGTTTCGAAATTTTGATGGGTGACAACGATAGTTATGGACTGTTTATACTTTCTGAAAAATGTGGTGTAAAAATATTAAGCACAGAGGAACACCGCAGTCACCCCTGTTTCATTTAGACTGCACTTTTTCCACCGCCGTCATCAAAACATCAAAAGAAAATGGAAAAATTGGTGTTCCAGAGTCGAGTTCCGGAGACAGAATCTGTGCCAAGAAGCACAAGCTGTTCTACTGGCTACTTATGGCCCATTAGTTTACTAACACACTTTCCCTTTTTTAAACTGTCACCCATAAATACAAGAGCAGTTGGGTTTGCGTACACTTTGAAATTCTCAAATTATTCCTTTATTGTTTCTGATTTTTGCACGACACATTTTAATCCTGTATTTTATGTGGTATGAAAATGAAGTGCGTCAATTCTTGTGCCTAATATGCATTTCATCGCAGCTCCTCTCAAAGTGGGACATTCAAAAAGCTATTCTGAGCCTGCCAACACACAAACTCATAAAGCATCAGGTAAAAGGCGTCTGCTTATGTTTGGATGCGCACATTTCCATCAACGCTCACACGGAATAATAATGTCCGTGTTTATATTCTCTCTTAAGAGCTATAAAATCTGGGGCGCCTAATTCTGGACTAGGCAGAAGCAGCGTAGGGGTTGTGACGGTGATAACTGAATCGATGCCTGGCGAGTCAGGGTCTGCGTGCATGTGAGCATCTCTGTGCATGTGCTATATAACACATTGCTCCCTCATCCATCAACCGCGGCCATGACCCACATGTAAAAAAGTTGCTAATGCTGCTAATGTCAGTGTAAGGCTCTCGACTGTTTCCTCCTCGTGGCATTTCTGCTGTGTTCACACGCTTGTAGCTGATAACAAGAGTTGCCGCTTCATTATAACTGCTATTTCCACTCGTGCAGTTGCTTGCAAATAAACTGAACATGGATAATTAAACTTTGCAAAATGCACTGTGCATGTATATTCAGCTGACTGTTAGACACTTTTTAAAAAAAAAATTCTCTTTCGACAAACTTAAAATGAGATGCATCGTGGTACGTGACTTGCATTCATATTGCGAAAGCATCTGAAATATGAAAACGCAGACCTACATTCGCTGCATTGAAATCAGGTTATGCTCTTTGATTGTACAGTATTCACAGTATAGTCACTTGCCGCTGTCAGGCAACATTAGCATCAAACGACTGCCAGAGGCATCCGCAGTGTCAGGTGATTTCAAGCAACTGACTCCACAGTTAATTACATGTCAGGAAACAGAGCTGACCTTAAGTCCACACAGCTAATGTGTTAATATGCTTTCAGCTAACTCAGTCTAAATACCTACTAAATGTCCTCTGCTGTACAGATTATTAAACTTTTATTAGACAATACGTGCGGCATGAATATTGAATATTGCACTAACAATGTGTCGTGAGGTGTAATACTAAACACTGAGTTGTCATTTGCATACAATTCTGTAGTAAAATAAAAATAATGAAGCATGCAACGGGAAAAAAGTTAATAAACCGGCAAAAATATAAGTTTAGCCATTTGTTTTATTTGGGCTGGGAAACGCTTCACATAATGGGCTGACAACCAACTGAAGTCGTTTGATGAGATTACCCTGACTCCACCTCGAAGGCTAATGCGAGGCTCTCTGCTTAACTTAAGGGGGCAGAGGTTACCGCCTGGCTACGGGAAGGTAGCCGCGTAAAAATGACGAGTGAAAAGGAAAGCTAGACGATTGGTGCGTCTTCCGCGGTTGCTGTGGGTGGCATGTCACATCGAGGGCACATCAACAGATGCTTGACAGATCTGGGAGTGAGATCCAACTGAGCAAGAGGGGAGCGTGGAGAAGGGGAGGAGGGGGAGGTCTAACCCACTGTCTTCTCGCATGAGCGCTGGTGGACACATATGCAATGCGACACGAACACATATACACGAGGCAAGCCATCACAAATACAGATACAACCTCATGGATACCCACGCCGGACACACACACACACACACACACACACAGGCTGGGAGGCATTGTTCCAGCTCTCCCTGCGCACTGTGGAGATTTGATCCTCAACCAAACATGCTGCCTGCACAGAGAGCAGGTGTCAGACCAGGTGAGTGCTGCGAGCCGACGACTAGCAGCTCGCTCCCAGCTGACCTCGCGTCAAAACTTGGTGACACTAAGAGGGCACGTAAATTCCCCCTGAAATGGAATCTACAAGGCTTATGCCATCAGAACGGCCCCTGTTATGTCTCCTGTCAGGCCGAGCTTAGCCAAAGTCCATCAAAGACTCAAGACTGAGGTCCTGTTGCTAAACTCAGATTACAGAGACTGTTTCCCTCAGCAGAATTCAACGGCTGGCTGCTCCCAGAGCTAGTAGCTGCGGTCAACCTGTCATGTCATTCAGGACAGGGCTTCAGCCACATCTACAGAAAATAACAATGCATTAAAATAGAAGAGGAGAGAAAAAAAAAAATAGAAAGACATCAAGAGATGGAGAGACGTGATAGAGAAATTGCGGCACGGAACTACTGCAGCACAGATGCATGTCTGCCCCTAATTATTTCCCCTTTGTTTATGATCCAATCTCGCTGGCCAGACAAAATTATATGAGCCAATATCCTAAAAGCAAAATAACTCTCAGTTTAATACTTCACATGTTATTTGTGCATCCAAGGCCAATTAAATCAGTGTTTCTGTATATAAAAACCTCCCTCGTCAAGCTGGAAACAAGAGCCTGCCTTCACACAAATGACTGATATTTCATTTTTCCTCTACGTGTTTCAACAAAAATCAATCCAAATGGTTGAGAACATTCTGTTCCATGTTTTTTAATGGCAAAGCAGTGCGAGAGGGGTCACGCTTTACTATTACAGATAGCGATACTATAGGGAGGTTTTCCGTGGAGTATAAAAGGAACATAGGTCAAGTAAAAGTCAATGTTAGTCATATCTGACTTGAAAGCTCATCTGCTACAACTAAGAGGAAATTGCATTTTCATGGACACTGTGTAATGGCTGAAATTTGTGTTCAAAATGTCAATGTTGTTTTTTTTTTTTTTCAGTCCGATCTTGTTTAAGGGAGTTAAATCTGTCGATGATCAAATCGGTGACCTCTTGCTGTTTTGTAAATACGTGTCTGTCAAATCTCTGAAGGTTTCAGAAGGGCGAAGGTGTCGAAACTGTTTCTGCTTTTAGATGTGATGGGAATTGTCACCTTGGCAACCAAGAAAATGGAGAAGAAGCTTGTTACAGATGTGAATGGGTCTATTTATACTCCAACTGTGACAACCAGGTAGTTCAGTTGGATAATTTTAGTCTAAGTGTGACTGCAAACAAAAATTATAATAAACAAAAACTATGCCTAAAAATAAAGGCCCCACACAGGTAAACCCCACTCTTATGGATTAAAGTCTGCCACCGCCTCGAATGCGAACTTTGTCGGTCTTCGTACGACCCCATTTGCAAAGTCGTTTGGGGACTTAATCGACCTGTTCTGTCATCAAGGTATGAGGATGTGTTGTTTTTTTTTAACAGCCTGCTCCCATATTAATGTATTTCTTCCGTTGCCCTTGTACAGTTAAGTGTTTAAATCGGAAACAAAGCATTAGGAGTGTTAAAGGTGATTTGCTGTTGAGTGTTTTATGAACAACCCAAATGAACTGTGAAATGTGCCGCTCATTGAGCAAGTTAAATTAGCTTCCTATTTCATAATTTGCTCAGGTACCCACAGATAACAGCCTCCGACTTACACCGGCACACTGAGGTGACGCACACTGCATTAAATAACATTAATGCTCTGGATATGAGATGTTATCACAGGTATGGTCAAGAAGGGGAGAAAAAAAGAGATAGATACAATCTTAAACCAATTTTTTAAAGGTCGAAAAAAAGGATTTAATCAAAGTTTGCAAATGTGCTGTTGTGAATTAATGAACTCAGGACCCTTGAAGATAAGACAGTTGTAGCTGCATGTTAGTGTTTCATATCAAGAATATATTCAAGCCTCGTTACTACTTTAATCACAAAAAGCATAAAGCAAAGAGTTGCTGAAAGCTGAACAAACGCTGGCAATGCTACAACTTAAATGCCATTTTTCGTGTTTGCAGTTATCACCCGTAAAATTGAGTAGCTGTTGCCGATTCACTTACGCTTAACAATCACATCAACAACAGTTCCACAACACTGGCAGCCTTGGAACTAGTATCATCTACTGCAACCTACTTATGCCAATGTGCATTCTCACAACCTCGTCTTTGCCTGCAGTGTAAAGAAAGAAGAAATGAATCACAACACCTTGCATCAGAGCATCAGTCCGGGCTGCTTACTGTTAATCTGTGAGTAACACTGACAAGCACCTTTGAGTGAATGTGACATGAGGAGAAGATCTCACACGCTTCCACGCCGTCAGCAGCGCGTGCACTATCCATCTGGATGTCCAGTCATTTACCCCCAAACACTCTTCCTTTTTTCTCAGCGCTTCCCTCGCCACCTCACCTACAACCCCACTCCATTATTTGAGAACTCATCCTCTATCTTCTCCCTATTCCCAACCCCCGGTGTCCGTTCTGTTCTGCTGTGATTGCCAGTATCAGCGCCATGGCTCTCCTCCCACTGGCCAAGATTTACCTCATCTGATAGTCCCTAATTACGCACTCATTTGCTACCTAATCTCCATAAACACACTCCACAGAAAGCCGCTTGATGTTGGAAACCAAAAAATGTGGTTTGAACAGGATGAAAATCAAGATTTTAGTATTTGAAAAAACCTGTTAAATTGAAGAGTGTGACTGCACAGCAAGAACTCTGTGATACAGCCTCAGCCATCAGCCCATTTATCCCACTGGCTGCAGTATCCTTCCCTCCCTCTCCCAGCTTCCCTGGGATACACAACACACTGGCTTAGAGTCTGTTGGTAAAGAACATTACTTCCTTTCAAATAGCCTTAGATGATGACCCAAGCCAACGCAATGATATGCTTTCAAATGGTAAGCTGTGCTTGCTGTAAACCAGCTTTTTGGCAGTGGCCCCAGGCCTTCGGGTTCAGGGTTGGCTCGTGTACAAGAGCTGAGCCAGAGATGGGATCCCATGCGTGATTATATATTAACCACTCAATGACGTTGCACTATTTCCTTTCTTATTCAGCCGCAGCTGCTGTAATATTATGAACACGCTGCTTTACTCTTTAAAAAAAAAGGTTGAAATTCTGAAAGAAAGGTCATTTTGTTCTGAATTATTTCCCTCAAGTGCACGCAGCCACTTCAGAAAGCATTCAAATCACTTCACTTCTTGCACGCTTTATAGTTTGATAAATTTAATTAAATGAATGAAGTGTCACTTTTTTTCCCCAGCGAATCTACACTCAATAGCCCATTATGACAGAGTAAAAAACATTCTTTAGAAATGTTTGCAAATGTACTTGAAAATTTTAACCTCTCATTTCTAAAAGTATTCAGACCCTAAATTCAGTAGTTTTCTATAAGGCTGTTACAGACTCAAGCCTTCTTTGGCAAGTGTCTGCAAGCCTTGCACAGCTGGACTGGGTCAGTTCATCCCATTCTACCTGGCATGATGCTCTCAAACTCTGTCAGATTAGAAGAGAGGCATCCGTGAACTGCCAACTTCAGGTCACTCCACGGGGGTTGTGCGAGGTTGAAGTCTGGGCTTCAATTGGGCCACTCAAGGACAGTCTGAGATTTATCCTGGAGCCACTCCAGCCCAACTTGGCTGTATGCATTGACGCCTTAATTCACTGTCATGTTAAGAGGTGACCTGTTACCCCCGTCTTAGGCCGCTGCACTCTGGAGCGGGTTTTCTTCGAGGACCTCTGTTCATTTGCCTGCAATATTCCCTCCCTCTGATCAGCCTCCCCCCTGTCCCCCGCTGCTGAGAAGCACCTGCATAGCACGACGCTGCCACCGCCATGCTTAGCTGTAGGGAAGCCAGACAATGAGCAGTGCCCGGTGTTCTCAGAAACATGGTGCTTGGAGTTCTGCCCGAAAGAGGTCAGTTTTTGAGTCATCAGCCCAAAGAATGTTTTTTCCTTCTACTCTCAGTTAATCAGTTTGTCCAGATGGCCAACTCTATGAAGAGTCCTGGTGGTTCCAATCTTTTTCCGTTTCGCAATTATTGAGGCCACTGTACTCCTGGGAATACTCAAAGCTTTAGTAATGGCTTTATACCCTTGCCCTGATCTATGCCATGGTGGTCGCTGAACCTCATTGTTTGTTTTTTTGTCCTGAGTGAATTGAAGGGCCTTATGTGAGCAGGTGCACTGCTTTCTAATGCCTGTCCAATCCCTTCAGATTGCCATCAGGGTGAACTCCAGTCAAGACTATACACTTTTCAGTAACAATTAAAGAAATCAGGATGCATCCCTCCACAGTTTGTGATGCCTTGCTGTGACAAAAGAGGCTGAATACTTTTGTAAATAAAAGATTTCCATTGATTTTTAATAATTTTACACCATTATAAAGTGTGCAAAAAGTGAAGGGGTCTGAATACTTGGGACTCTGTGCATTACAGCCAAGAGAAAGTTGGTACATAAATATGTCTATAGCCTGATTTGTGTGACATACCTTTTGCATTGTCTAATGAACATGTGATGCTAAAATCTTAAATTTGAAACCTTATAAGAGACCATCGATTACTATTCTGCCTGTGGGTTTACATTAAAATAAATCATTTTAATAGTTATATCAGCTACAAACTAAATCATATGACGTCTTGTGTATTGGTAGGAGATTTAAATAACAAAATGCTCTGTTAAATGTTGGCTGACATCTCAGTTTTGCCTGGTGTGTGTATTTTTTGGGGCAATAAGATGCTTAATGCTGTGAATTGGATCCACTGGGAAAACATGAGGCACACAAGCTGGGGCTACAAAGATGGAACATGTACGGGATGGATTACCAAGTGTATTACACAGTATCCATCAGCAAGAAAAAGTAGTCAAACAATGACTGCATCAAGTTAAAATGTTAGTATTAATGTTTTTGTTTCTCTTCTGTTTGCCGTCTGCACAACATTGCTAAAGTGCTAAAGCTTATGCCTAGCAGAGCAAACATGTTCAGCACTTTTACCCGCGATTAAGCATTTTTACACACTTTTTTTTTTTAACTGTTTATCTCACCACGGCCATCTGCTCTGTCACCAGTTATCATTACACAAAGAGGAAAAAACGTTTTCATCCAAACAGCATGCGTGGCACCCTTTCCCTCCTGCCCCTTTTATCTCTTCATCTTGTCAACTTTCCGCTATCCCCCCCTTTTTTTTTTCTCCCTGCCATTCGCCGTGCTGTCACTCTCCGCGTTGCGTTTGTGTCTCATTTCTGCTGCCGCTGATGGTAGGCTGTCAACCTTGACAGATGTGTCTCCACTAAGGGTGCACTAAAAGGTTATATCTGGTGCACAGGCGGCTGCATTCAAAAGGTCATAAGGTGAATTACGTGTGTGCAGGTGTGAAAGCCGAGAGCGTTCAAAGGCGGCTTTAACAAAGTTATTATGGATGTCAAGGTTTTTCTTTACGCTGCTTTACCTCGGTTGCAACCCACTATGTAAGCAGTCGCTGACCTGTGCATCAATAACGTTGCATCCAGAGCTACTTAGACCAGCACCGTAGGCAATATAATGATCCAACAAGGAGCGAAGAAGGAGTGTAACTCACCTTTTTTATTGTTTCATCTTCGGCATCTTTTCTCTCCTGTGCTTAATTCCACACTCCTTGTTGCCTGTGTGTGCTCATTTCTCCACCTGGAAGTGAATAAAGACAGAGTCGGTGGTTGAGAATTCATCACAACATATCAAAGCACCCCTATGGTGCCCTGGTGGCTAATATGCTGGTCCATGTGTCACGTGCTCATGCTGTGCTGTTGCTCTCTGCTCTTTTTTTCCAGACACACTTTAGACCTCACCGCATTTCATTACTGGTGAAATGCTGGGGGATGGTGCACAACACAAATCTTTTTTTAAATGTAAAAAAAAGAAAGAAAATCCTTCCGACTTTTAAGCAGACCTGAGAAGAAAACTTTGTTCCTCATTGACCAGGTTGCATGGATTAAAAGACATTAAAATGTCTTTGAGCATAATCAGCTAAGCCCCATTTTGCTTGGCTGTAAAATCACAGCACCAACATGTTGGTTTTGATCCTAAACCCCGTCTTTTGGGAAGCTGCATTTCAGGGAAAACAGCACGAAAGGAGGGAGGGGATGTGCAGAATTCTTTTTAAGCCTATTTGCGCTTATTCAAATGCAGCGTGTTAAGACCTTGAGGTGTTTTGAGAGAGGGTGAAATCAGTCGTTGTCTCAGAGCAATGCCTCTTCACTATTGACAAGCAGAATGAGCAGATCACCTACACTCGTCTCTCATTTCTTAAAGCGCAGGCCCGTCATGTTGTTCAGGATTTTTTTTGAAAAAGGCTTATGTAAGAAACATCCAGCTCTGAGATGCATCTTATATAATTACTCCTTATAATAACCTACCGACCAGATTCATTACTATGCTACTGAGAATAAAGCACCTCCTTGCAAATTAGGTTTCTAGGAAGCATCTATTTCCTAATATCTCATGAAGGTGATGAAGAGGAGGTGGCAGGTAGTTCAGCGTGGGGTCACGGAACAGATGGTGGTCTGTCCGACTCTCGCCAGGTGGGATTTGGTTGGGACAGGTTGCACACACACAAACACACACACACAGGTCAGAGGGAGGGCAACAATACTCCAGGGGGGGCATCAGGTCCTCTTCACATGACAAAGGATGCAAGGGTACCAAAAAACCACAAAAGTACAGCGATGTAAAATTCCTGCAAAGTTAGTGCAGGATAACAATAAATCACGAAATAAACCCCATCAAACAAACAAACAAAACTTTACGGCCTTATAAATAGAAGGTTGTATCGATGTGACAGGTTGACATCTTTTTATCTTCTGACATTCATCAAGCTTTTATCTCCAAAATCAATCTCTCGCCCCGGTTCTAAGTAGGTGTCAAAAAAAATCTGCTTTTGGAGTGTGAAGAGAACCCTGTTTTTTTTTTACCTCACTGTTCTGAGACTGGTGTTAAAGGAGCAAAGACAAAATTGCAAAGACAGTTATAAATGCCAACTATGCTGCTAATAAAGGTAAACCCAGCGATTCTGAACCAATACACCTTTTGTCAAATTCAGTAAATATCTCCTCACAGTCCGCAAGTTTTCTGGTCTGTGTGTGCGCTGACTAAAAGTTGTTGCTGGAGGGAAATCTGAATATTCTCATCTTTCTCCAGAAACACAGACTCCACCTTTAAGCTGTTTTTTTCATTTTGGGTGACACCAGTCGGTAACATGCTGGTGTCAAGCGAGGTTAAAAACATATAAACTGCTTAGTCATGCTCACGTTTCTAGCAGCTACATTTTTTTAAAATTCTGATCCTGTGCTAATTTCTCAGTAATAAAGAACTCCATCCAGAATTCACATATTCAGGTGAGTCAATATTTCATCAAGCTCTGTCCAAGGTGCTTGTTGAAGAATGATAGAGAACTTCAGTTTTGCTACCGAGGACATAAAAAATCTTTTACTAAACCTCTCAGACTGCAGAAGGTCACTGAAGGCATTGTGTGGGGAAAGTATTTAAAAAGAAAAACTCCAGGACAAAACTTCACTGAAACGTCTTTACTCAATTATGTGCCACATCTTTATTCAAAAAGAGAACCTTTTCACATTTATTCGTCAGTATTGTTTTGCTATTACTTCTGACTTGTAACCAATCCAGTGGTGCTGTGGGCAGGACGTTGCTTGAGAGGTGGCCAAAGTAGCATATTTATAAATGGAAGTAAAAATCCTGAATAACGGATCCAAAATCTTCTCTTGTTTTACATCCCACTGTAGCATTCTTCTGTATGAACATCGTGGCAACATCGATAACATTAATAGTGATAAAACCATCTTCAAATGCACCGCGTTCGAGTCGGAAATGAAAAATGACAACAACTTAAGTAAAAGATGAGATTTCACATCTCCTGCGTCCTCTCCACTCTGTAAATCATGTCACCTCTTCAGGGGAGAATTTCAATTTCACACTCTGCTGGGGTGCATAACACACACATCACTTAAACACAGGTACAGGAACAGAGAGATGGGGGGGTGGAGGAGGAGGGCTGACTTGTTAAAAATGGATCAACATATGTATTCATGAATGAGTAAACAACCAAGGGATGAACATAAATGAATCTATCAGATACACCACTGGCATGCTAATACAGTTCTTGGAGTTACAATGTCACCGCTCGCAGCAGAAGCAAGCGGTGAAGGAAGAGCCCATCTGAATTTCCGAACTGACATGCATGTATTTTTTAATTTAAATTAAAGATTTGATTTGAAGGAGCGTCCTGCAATCTTCCTGCAAGTAAACCGCAGCTCTCCATTTCATTGTGTTCGTTACCTGCAATCTGAATAATTCATCTGTGCACAATAAACAGCAGCCAAAAAAAAAAAGGTCTGTCAAAAGCGGAAAAGACTATGACCTTCCATGCAAAATAAGTGGAAGTCAGGAGAGCGAGGCATACTGAGAGATATGTGGAGATAGGTATACTGCAGGGGAGCGAGAACGACGGGGGAATAGAAACAGAAACACAGAAAGAAAAAAAAAAAAA